>NW_028301607.1:17212121-17363636 GCF_987345545.1 Pholcus phalangioides
GCTCGCCTCACCGATCATCATCGCCAGAGACACATTTCTACTCCCAACTAAATCGTAAAGCTGTAGAGATTGTTAAGCACAAAGGTAATTTCAACAGGAAAGAAGGGCTGTATTTGAGCAAGACTCCTAACGATCTGAAATACCAAGATCAGGACGATTAGGAAATCAACTCTTTCGAATTCTGACCCCCCATTCGAATTTAAAGACTCCAATTCCTACCCACTCAAACAAAAGCCGCCATGTCCCATCAACATTAACACTTCACTTGCTCAACGTCACAACGATGAGGTTGATCTTTCTGTGTGCTCAGCAAAAGCACCAGTGAACAATGGTCATCCAAGGAAGTTGTTTCGTTTCCTCGCTTGTTGAAAACTGCAGTGAAGATGTCCACTACTGATGTGGACATCATCGTAGAGTAAATGTCTGCTTCAAAGAAGCCTGGAACATGGCATAACAGCCCAAAAAGTATGAACTTTATTATATAGTAGTAAATCATAGCTTCCGAAACTTTCTGTTCCATTGCCCCTTCTTCAGAAAATTTTCTATCTCATCACCCCTAAGTCAAGCAAACCCACTGGAGCTTCTATATTATACCCATAGCTTTTCATCGTCGGTGGTGTAGGTGATATTATATTATTACTATCTAGGTCAAGGAGTGACAAATCTTGAGCCTAAGCTCAAGGTTTCATGGCGACTAAAATTTGGCATGGTACTGAAAACATTAAAATCTCGTGATTGTTGAATTCCCTGAAGCAGAAAAATGCTAAATTCATCACAGATCAATCTCAGAAAGAGTTTCAAGAAAAAGAATGATTACGTGCATAGAACGATTCTGTTTTCTAAACACTATATTAGGAAGAAAATACTGCAGAATGTTTTTAGTCAGCTGAGGAGTTGTTGCAGAACAATGCGAAAAATTCTGCTTTGGAGACTGAATTGAAGTTTATAGACAGAAAATATTTTTTGGAATTCATGTCAAGGTGTGTCTACCAACACATGTCAAGGGGCCACCAAGTCCAAGAAAAATCAAAAGAAACATTATTATAAACTATTTTTCATGTAGGAAGTATGAATGGGGCTCTTGATAAATTTTTTCTGGCACCTAAAATATATTTTGTTTTGCCAAACCCTATAGTAGGCAGTACAATCCACCACGTTGCTTACAATGCATTCTCATGCTCGAAAAATATCAAATCAGGTAAAACCAACATTTTTGTCCAATAAATCAAGAAAAATTGTTGTATTGGGGTTGAAAAATTAACATAAATATAAACACAGTGACATCTAAAAAATTAAATTAGCTGCTTTCACATGAGTGTAAATTTTTGAATCTGAATTCATTAAAAAGAAGAATGTGGAAAACAATCACAAGTGTAACAATTTTGTTTTCTCCATTCTTACAGTGGCAATCCCGAGATAACTCCAGGTTATTAAAACTCTTTCAAAAACAGCATCCCCGAACCCAGATACCATTGTGAGTTTCTTACTACAAATACAAATACCACAACAGGCAAATTGCCCAAGAAGATGACTGAAAAAATTATACATAAAAAATATGGATACGATTTATCGCACTATGTTTATCATACTTCTTTTTAAACGTATCAATTGTGTTGGAAATCACAATCCCCAGAGATAAGCTACTCCATTTATTTACAACGCTATGACACCACAACCTGGAATTGTCCCTTACTAAACGATACTGGTGTCTCCTTGTCGAAGCAGTTGATTGATGGTGTATAAATAACTGATGGTCCTACCCATCCTGTAGAAAATTTTGAACACTTCTATCATATCTCCCCGACACCTGCGTTCATCCAATGTAAACATATTCAAGAAATCAAGTCTTTCTTCATAGCTCTTCAAGCCTTGTGTACCAACAAGAGTATTCTCTTCTCTACATCCTGCTCAACCAAGTCTATGTACTACCCTTTGTAGGTAAGGTCTCCAAAACCTTACGACATACTCCAGTCCAAGACAAATTAAGCCTCAGAAAAGAAGAATGACTTTAGGAGAATGCGAAGAGACCTTTTTAAGAATAAAACCGATCATTCTTTTGACCACCGGTGAACAATGTTCAGAAAACCTAATCTTGAACTACCAGACAGATACTCATGTTAATATTCCTCTAATGTGAAGGGTATCTGTTGGAAAAGTAGCAACACCCTCCCCAGCCCATCAAATCCATCCACCCCACCTGATCATACATGAGAACACTTTTTCAAAGCATATGGGGACAAAAAAAAAATTAAAATATATAGTAACCACAAAATAATGCAAAAATCAAACATCTGTGGAAGCACAATGCATGTCCAAGAAGAAGAAAAAAGAGAAAATAGGAGAGGACAACAGAAATGGAAATATGGTAAATGCAAAGATTAAGCATCTATGGTAAGTACAATGCACGTCACAGTCCAGATACATATGTATGAAAAGGGGGGGGGGAACATCAGTTATATATATGTTATATATCAATGGAAAATGCAGAACAATGAAAAAATAAACATCTGTGGTAAGCACAATGCAGGTCACAGTCCGAGAAAAAAAAATTGGGAACAACAGAAATGCTAATGTGGTAAGCGCAATGCCTGTCACAGTCCAAGTACACATGTATGAAGAATAGAAAATAACCATCAGTTAAATCACTATGGAAAATACAAAACAATAAAAAAATTAAACACCTGTGGTAAGCACAGTGCACGTCACAGTCCGAGGGAAAGAAAAACAAAAAGAGGAACACATTTTTATACAATTTCAGCGTAGTTATTAGCAATTGAAAAAAAATTCTTAAATAGGTTGAAATTTCTAGAAGGTTTTGGGATTTCCACTGTGCCAGTTATAATGCGGATCAGGGAAATTTTAAAAACTGCTTAAAAAGGGTTAAAATTAATTTAAAAAATTTTCCCTGATCATTCAGTTTGCTTTTAAAAGACATGCATCATTAAAGTATGTGAAGGTAATTTTATCTGTTGTTATTGTTTTAAATCCTGTTTAGATTAATGAAGCTGAAGCGGTAGATTTTAGAATGGATGATGTCTTAGAAGATTCGTATGTTAAAGAGGTTTGTGTATTTCATATTTATTAAGCGATATTTGGCTTCTTTTTTCCCCCCTTCAAAAATAAAGATGCTTTTGAGAACTTCAATCTACTTCCTGACTGTTGTGACCATTGGGCTTGCCAGGTTGATAAGATACTTGTTCCACATCCGATCGATTAGTCTTTGTTAGAATCTATCCGGAAGGTGCAAAAGATACCTTAGAACAGGTGTGCATAACCTCTGATCTGCAAGCCGAATGCAGCTCACCAAGGGGTCTCATCTGGCCTGAGAAGTTGTTCCGATAGCAAATTATTAGCACATGCAACATGATAAAACCATAGGCTGACCGTATTTCGTACCTGCCATTTCTGCCGGATTTTGTGGGAGGCTCCCAAATTTC
Source organism: Pholcus phalangioides (assembly GCF_987345545.1). Classification (NCBI taxonomy): domain Eukaryota; kingdom Metazoa; phylum Arthropoda; class Arachnida; order Araneae; family Pholcidae; genus Pholcus; species Pholcus phalangioides. The sequence continues at coordinate 17,215,559 of NW_028301607.1, forward strand.
AACTCGTCCTCCCACACTCCCGAAAAATTCTTTTATGTTCCGAATTTCTATCTTTATTGTAAAAACTCCAAACTTTTAGGGAAAAAATTATTCACAAAGAATTTATCTTGAAAAAAAAGATGTTACAAACATAATGTGAATTGTTGCCATTGCATCAAATCAAAAAAAAAAGAAAAAATACATTTTTTGGGGTTGAGAAGTTGCCAGTTGCAGTTGTCAATTATAGTAAAAAAAATAATTGTCAAAGGCAAGGAAAGTTGCAAAATATTGCTAAAATTGTTGAAAAATAGCCAATGGCAAAAAATTATGATTACTGCAAGTTGCTGAAAAAATGTATATGTTTGTGAAAAATATGTGAGATTAATATATTTATATGACTGATTTTATATATATATATATAGTTACAGTAATTAGAGTCAAATATCGTAATATAATTTACAAGCCATGAAAATAATCATAATCTTGATTTTGAGAATTTGACTGCATCTCTAAAAAATAGATGATAAAACAAAAAGTTTTTTACAAAAAAAGGTAGGAGATATTCTGTAAAATACAGGATATTGGGACACTGGTCATATGGCCACCCTTTATACACAAGTTTTTGGTCCATGAGTGGCAGAAATATTGCATATCTGACCTGTAGACTGTAAAGGGTGTGATGCCTTAGAGTGGTCAGAGTTGCATTGCGAGAATCCTGGTTCGAATCCCACCACGACCACCACTGTGGTGGTTGGCTGAAGTTGGTTTTCTGTCGTTCCCAACTTTGAGATGCGAATGCAAGCTTATCTCCCCATTAAAAAGTCTCGACCACAGAGAGCAGCAGACCTACAATGGCACAAATATTCAATCATTACACTTCATTCAAAATTTTAAATATATAGATAGCACTAAAAATTCACGCACAACACTATACATTCACTCAGACTGTTAGGTACATATACTCACACTTCTGGCACAACTCAATCAGTATTAAATTGTCCATGGCAATAGACCAGAGTTGTGCTCGGTTTGAAAGAAAGCAAGCCTTATAGAACAGATTGCTAAAACAGGATTTTCTCCTTTCAAAGGGGTTAGTGCACCAACCTCTCCAAGACATATGAAAAAAACTTTAATGCTACCAACTAGAATCAGCTACAAACTGTAAGAAGTGGTCTTATTATTAGGACGTGTGTGCAACAAAAAATAAGATTAAATTATTGTTACTTTTTATCATACATTTTTTTTCAGCATCCAAATTAAATGTTTAAGCTTATACTAAGTTACATTCATAGACGCATATGTATTTATTTATGTATCAATAATTTTTTTCCAGTTGTCTGATGTTAAACAAAAACATGATCTGTTCACATCGGGTAAGTTGAGTTTGACATTCTACTTCATTTGTTTTAAATTCTAAATGATAGTTGAAATGAACCTCAGATTGACCATTAATTATCTGTTGCGTAATTTGTGAACTTGATCTTCGAACAAAAATGCAAGAAGCATTTGATAATTTTCAGTTTAAATAAAATATTATAGCAAAACTCATCCAATCTGAACCAGATGATGTTAGGACTGTTCGAGTTAGCAAAAAAATTCAGATTTATAGGAGATTCATTTTTTAAATACCATCATTTTCACCATTTTATCAACGATAGATATCCCTACTTGTTAGACAAGATAGAATTATTAGGTCTGTAACCTAATAATTCTGTTTAGTAATGATATAGAGCCAGGAGCCCCATCTTCCTTTCCCAGAAATAAAGTAAGTACAGGGTATACACTACAGGGTGAACTATACAGGGTATAAAACAACTCAAATCAACTACAGCATTCATTGACTAACAAAATATCTTTGGTTTGATGGCAAACATTTCCACATATTGCGCAACTTTCTGAGAAATAATTATGCTGTAGAGCCAACTCAGTAGGTGGACTATACCCTAGTCCCCCTACTGAGTCCCCCCCTAGTGAGGGAAAAAAAATTCAGGCAAAGTGTCAGGATTTGAGAAGTTGTAGTTTTACTTTTGCTTTGGCTTGTCAATTTACTTCAGCTCGAATCATTCACTGTAATGTGCATTATCATTCATAATAATTCTACTAAATTTCTATATGAGAATGACATTTCCATAAATAAAATGAAAGATTTTAAGATTATCATATTCCCCTACATTAGCCTTCGTGCCAGGAAACATCGAGGGGGACAAGCATGCAAGGAAGTTTAAGTCTCAGATTCTGGAAAATTCTTAAATATCTTAAAAATCCATTGAATTGGCTAAATGCATTTTGTGATCCTTATTGAACCTCACTTTTCCTGGCATACCAGGAATGGACCAGACCACAACATTAAAAAAGCTGGTGTTCCTCGAGTTTGACGGCATGCCTTTGGCGAGGTTTTGCGAGCATCAATGCTGATCAGACTAATATGTCTATTTAAAATCACTTTTTGCTCATTGTAGTTTATTTGGAAATGAATATATATATATAAATATCCGAATTTTTGAAATAAATGGATATTTAATTAGCGAGCACAAATAAGAAAAATGAATTGATTGTCACTACCTATGGGGAAATGTAAATTTTCCCATTCAAAGCAATGTAACATTTTATTAAATGAAGCATTCCATTAAAAATTGCTCAAAATCAACTAAATGAAGATCAAGTCTTCAGATGTATCAATAATGGCATTTATTGCTTCGTATCATCAATGTGTGAAAACAATAATTTTGGCTATTCAAGTTTCCTATCTTATGCACGAAGTGAAAAAAAAAACAAAACAAATCAGATTCATGTCTCTCATCTTCAAAATTTGTCAAACAGGAAATATAGATATATCAGTCTATCATTCCTTTGATATAAACATATGAGATTGTCATTATATGAAAACATTTGGGACTTATCCTATCGGTGGTTTTAATGAATGGTCACTATAATGCATAGTCATTAAAACAAGCATAGACTGTGTCTCAATTTGACAAGGTGTGAATTGCAACTTACCTTAATCAGCCGTTATTATTATTATTTCTGTAGAGGTTTTATCTAATCCAACAAACTTATACAGTCGGCGCTCGATTTTACAGACATCCATTTTAAAAACTTCACATTTTTACAGACTAGTCCTCCTTGGTCTCAAATGATATACCATTCCTTTAAATGTCTTTCTCATTTACAAACTTTCAATTTTACAAACTAATTACTCAAGTCCGCTCATACAGGTGCATAAAAATGAGTGTCGACTGTAGTAGGTTTTGAATGTTTTTATTCATATGCAAATGCTCATGTCTCATTTCCTATGAATTTTTCTTTTTTTATGCTAACATTTTCATTGGCTTTGGTAAGTTTTTTTCTATCTATCAAAATACCCTGTCCTGCATTTTTTTGAATTCAGAAATTTATTCCTCTAACTAAATTATCTTGCATCCTCCCTACCCTCTCAAAATAATTTTAAAGAAATGGTTTGCTATACAAATTGCAATTTTACAATAGAATTTGTCCTCTTCAAATGATAAAATAAGCTCTAGTAAGCCCTCTCATGCATTCAGATATTTGATATTTTTTATTGTGTAGAAATACTGTTGCAATGTGAGGAGATGGACCCTGGTGGGAAAGAGTCTTCTACGGTCATATTTCCAGTTCTAAACTAGAAATCTAAGAAATTTAATACTTGCTTGAAATATTTTGTGGCTTTTTGCCACCTGGTAGTCAGTCCCACTAACTGTATTAAACATAATATAAAATATTTACTATAAAATGGATCTAAGACTTGTTGTATGACTTTGACCAGACATTTTGTTCTTAAATTTAAGATGTAATAGTTTCAGTTGCTGAGGTGTATGCAAATTCTGTATTAAATTTTTTCCCTAGTGATCGGGCCATGCAGAATTTCTGTTTATACCAAATTATTTGATACTTCTCACGTGCGTCTTCCTTTGTTCACTCTTATGTAGTTGTTCCTTTGCAGTCATGTTCGGGGATGCTAGGTCTGGATTTCATAGTTGGAATGTTATTTATCAATTAATACCTTTTAGCAATGCTGTGCAGAACATAAGCTTTGTTTGTGGAGAAAACATTTAAATTATTGTTAGATCACACATTTATGAAGACCAAATGATCGGAGAACCAATTTCATAATTTTATATAACTAAATAAATATTGAATTATTAAATCTCGTTTCTCTGATTATGCTGATCTTTATTAATGTGGGAAGTGATGATGATCTCTTACTTTCATCCCACATCATGTTGAGGCCTGTTAACATGAGTTAAATGATTAAGTAGTGAAATGTGTGTCGAATAAAAATTAGTCGTAGTTAAACTCTGTCTCAAGTATAATCAAGTGAATGGTGATTGGATAACACAAAGCCACATGCACATAGTTCCTACTTAATCAAAGAAATAGACCACACTCTATTTGACTTTACTTAGCCACTAAATCATTTACTAACTTAACTCATATAAACAGTCCTTAACGTTTGCATATGTTACCTGTCAACTTAAAATTTAGTTAACTATTAAATTTCCCCCCCCCCCCCCAACTACTTAACCCCAGTGTTTAAAAGCCTTAAGTTCTTGCCTGAGTAGTTCTCAAAAGCCACACATTTCAGTTATTCAGGAAAGTAGTCCACATTGGTCCTCCAGATGTGCGATAGACGCCTCAAATATAACCACTCTTTGTTCTAGAAATCGCACTTTTGATAACACTTTTTTTTTTGTTTTCCTGCAAAGGAATGTTCCAACATTTTTCGCAAATAATATTTAGTTCACTATCTTTTATGATGAGATAGATATTTGTATAACAGAAGAATTGCATGCATTTTTAATTTCAAGGTGCATATAGTGATCCATGGACAGAGTATGAAGATCAGGTATGGAAGAACATCATGCAGCCGTCACTGTGGCAGGAGTTTAAAGCATGGATTAGGAATTTCATCTGTTGCTGCTGCTGTTGTTGCTGCTTTTTCGAGGAAAGATCTGAAGCTTGAAACCCTGATTTTTGGATAACTGCCAAACAATGACATCTATCTGATGAAGGTGATTATTTTTATGGAAGATAATTTTTATTTAGCTAAAAGTTATATTTTGCAAGATTCTTTGGCAAATTAAGTAGCTCCCTGTCTCTCCTCTGAATTCTGTAATTTGAATATTGTACACATTGTGTCGACTGGAAACGAGGAAAAGTGTCTTTCATTTTCCAAATGCTCGTAACAAGACACAAGGTAAGGTGTTTTCCGTTGCTGAAGAGGTTAAATCCATTGTGGGGCATGGTTGACCCGATTTACTGAAACTTGCCCTGACATTTTTGTCCTGGACTTGGCCAAGTGAGTAGGTGAATGATCATATGAGTGACCAAGTGAATGGATGAGTTACCGAAAGAGTGAGCAATTGAGTGAGTGCATGTGTGAAAGACTGACTCACCTGGTCACTTATACAGTTACTCACCCTCTCACTGGTACTCACTCATATAATCACTTATCCATACGCCCCCTGATCCACTCACTTATCACTTAGTCACTTATACAGTCATTCACACACTCACTTAATCCTGTCACGGGTAAAACGTTTGGGGCAAAAAGTGCCAGGAGCAAAATGTTTTGAAGACAAAATGTCTGTGGCAAATTTTCCAGACCCTAGTTAAAACCCATGCAACTTAACTGTTATGCAAAAGAATATGTATGAACACAATATGTTCAATTCAGTATTTGTAAAGCTATGCTAATGGCAAATTTTTTTAAATATTCAGAAATGCACCACTGTTTTGAAAAATAATATGCTTTTTTGTTTTTTCCATAGGAGCTTGCAAAAAAAGAATGAATATAATGTATGGCATTTTTCTAGTTCACATTTGAAAAATTTAAGTAGTGAAAAGGATTATGTGGTAGAGCCTTGATAATATAAGGTGAATAGGATTGAGACCACCTTGGTTTACTAAAAAAAGTTGCATAAGAAAAACTTATTTGATGAAATTATAAACCATCAATATTTCCATTGAATAATAATTATTAAAAAATGTTTTTCCTTGAACTTATCAAATGTGTGCCGACTTCATCACAGATGAGGGCTGCAAATGCCTTTTAAAGTCAGATTTCTTACATTTGTGAAAAAAATCAAACACATTCAAGGCACATTCTTAAGACGTCGTCATGCGCACACTATGCATTTTCCTTGGGTAGTTTGCTGCAATTTCTCATACACGTGTATGGTTGTAAATAAATATTTCATCACAAGCTAAGCAACATGCACTAGATAAATGCCAAACCTTGGATGATCTGCCAACGATGGATTCGATAAAGCTTGTGGTATGCCCCCTTTGATTTTGTATAGCTAAGGCTGCAGTCAAAACTAAGTGGTGCATGGGGAGGGGAGGAGAGGAAAAATAAGAAAGAGGGCAAGAGTACATCTAATTCGCAAAACCAAACCATAGCGAACAGAATGCAGGGAAAATAAAACTTTGTACATGCCCCTTCAGGAACAAAAAAAAAAAGTGAGAAGAAAAGGGTTTTGACAAAAAATTCAAAAAATTGCAGCTTCTCGAATTATTGGGAACCTTGAACATTCAAAACTACTTAAAAGTTTTCTAAACTTTACTAAAGAGGAAACAGATTAAGTGTACAATAATTGCAAGCAGTTATTCAAATTTTTTAAATTATTTCTAACACATTTTTTTTTTTGTAATTTCAGGAAGATGTTTTTTAAAAGTGAAGACAGTCAAGGAGGATCCAGTGTTATGCAAGTAACAGAAGTTCTTGTTAACCTTCTTTTAATCCTTGCTTAAACTGTGAAAATAATCATAAATATACCTTTCTGTTTGTGCAAGAGAAAAAGGTCATTTTTTTTCAGTATATCGTAAATCATCAAAAAAGGATTCAGCTGCAAAGTATATCATCTACCGCCCTTGGGGATGTGCAGCAGGTCCTTGCTTTGCATTTTGCCTTCCCCCCCCCCCACACTTGCAGTAATCATAATTTCTCTCATAAATAATGAATTCTCACCATTCTGGAATCATGAATTTTCATCTGTTCTTGAATTCTGAATTTACATCAATTTTGGAAGTATTGCTTTTGTTTATTCTGAATTTCCATTCATCCTTGAATGAATTCTTTTATTTCATCTATTGTGTAATTCTGGGTTTTTATCCATTCTGGAATTATTTCTTACTTTCATTCTAAATGTTAAATTTTCATGGATGCTGGAGTTATCTCTGTCAATTATTTTATTTTCAATTCAGGGATTTTGAACTTTCATTAGTTCTCGTATTGTTTTTTTTTTTCATTTTGTCCGAGTTTTAATTGGTTTTGAAATTATTTCTTTCATCAATTCAAAACTTCCTTCAGTTCAAAATTTTGATTAATTTTTTCTGTTAATTTACTTACATGTAATTGTGTCTATATTTTTTTAGCATTTCTATACATTTTGTAATAATTTGTGAATTTTTACCTACTTATTTCCCCTCTCCCATTGAATAAATTAATTTGTGCTAAATTATTTTTGCATCAGTCCCTGCATATGGTGAAGGTGGTCCTGATCATCTATTTACAATGTGTGTAGTAAGGCGGCTGCATGCAGATGCTATATTTTACATGTTCAGAGATGAAAGAAATACTTTGTCACTTTAGTAAATATCGTGATGAATGAAAATATATATCATGAAATTTAGTAACAATATCATGTTTTTCTGTACAATTCTTCAATTTCTTGCTCTGCTTATTCAAATTTGAATCACATGATAAAAGAATACAAAAATACTTCACAATCTACTAACTTTTCCATTTAGCTCATGTAATCTACAAGAAAGAATGTTTAGTATTCGACATTTGCAATAAACTGAGATTTATAGTAGCAAAAGTAAACATCCAGTTAGAACTATGGTAGCTTCCAGACTATCTAGCCTAATGTGGCAGAAGGACAGGCCAGATAACAAAAAGCTGGATAAGTGGGAGTTCTATAAATCCTCAATTCCTACCCCACCCATATCATAAAACTTTTTTTTGCCAAAACCTGCTCTTATTCATGTTTTCTAACCTCTAAGTACAGGCTGGTACTTTATAAATGTTCATCATGTACTTTACTTTGTGTGTGTGCATGCGCTCTCTTGTATTGTGCATTTGAAAAATTTATTACAAGGGAAAGGAGGTCCGAGAATAAAAATATTGTACACATTTGAAGATAAATTTGTGATAAGGTCTAACTTAATTGCGAGCAACATAAAATTGTGTAAATGGACATAATCATGCACCTAATAAAATCATGTAAACTGTATAGTATGAATATGTAAGCTTTTAAAATAAACAAAATATTAATGTTGAGACTTAATTCTTACAAAAATTATTAAAATTTGTTTTACTGTTCATTGATAAATGATTACACATATTGATAATGCTTGGCAAAATAAATTATTCCTCATTTTATCACAGAGAATTATTAATATTTAACTAAGCCAGATAATGGGGAGTCTGAATACTCGAGAGTCTACTATATATATATCTTCACTTGGAATACGGACCGGGTCATCATATTCGGTTAGGATGTATTTATCTCTAATGCCTAATTCACAAAAAACAAAACGTTCTAAAGTGCTTAGAACAGACGAATCAGCCACTTTAATTTATTGTTAGAGTCCGGGTATTTAGGAATTTTCCGAAATCTATGACCTGAATTTCCCGGCTTGCTGGTTTCCTCGCGCTGTTTCCCAGCATGCCGATTAATGCAGTATATCAGCTCTTTGTACCATAACTGGATTAGAATGACCCATTAAAGTGCTTCAGAAAACTTGATGCTGATATCTCAGTCATTATAATTTAGAGTTATAGTGTTTTGATTAGTAAAGAATATATTACCATATTATTATGATTTTATTTCCACAATATATCTCAACATCCGTAGCCAATATCATGGTTGTCTCCTATTGTAGGTTTATGTAGAAAAGATTATAAAGATTGGTCTCTTCTGTTACTTTCATACGGTGGGAGGGAGGGGGAGGACAGGGTAATTATATTAGAGGAATAAATTTCTGGATCAAAAAAACGTACAGAACAGGGTATTTCATTCAAAGAGCAAACTTCAAAGAGCAAACAAAAAATGTTCAATGCTTTTATGTTTATGTCTGTGTATTCTTGTCTTATCAAATAGGATATGTGAATACAGTTTTATGCGTGATTTGATTTATATATTTAAATTTGATTTTCTTGCAGCTTATTCGTGAGAAAGGTGATATCGAACATGGCAATGTGTGAGAAAAGAAGTGGGAAAAAAGGAAGAGATAAAATAGCAGATCAGATTCCTTTTTTTCATCAACTGCACGGAGGAATCTGAATTAATTATTATTGCAAAATATTATTTAAATTCCAAAATGAAAAATTGTAAATATGTTTTCATGAAATGTAATTATATGTTAGTTATACGTATGTTATGAGTTTACATTTCCATGCTCTCCAGAAGCTGCAAAATAATAATAATAATTCTTATGAAAATCGTTTAGACATTATCAGTTGTCATGCAATAGTAAGAATTGTCACGTCTGGGTGATCTAGTCATGTTGTTGTTAGACTTGAATAGCAGTAGTGGGATTAAGTTGCAGACTTTCAGGAAGAAAAAGGTGTTTTTTATGTTACCCTATACTTCATAGTTGTATTTTGCTCCATATTCAGTGGTTTTATTCCTTGATCATTTAGGTTGTATCTTTCTGTGATAGGATGGTTGCTTCCAACATATTTTTCCCCCATATTAGTAGTGGAAATATATATATTCACATGTTTATGTGTATAATAAATATGTGTGTGTGTGTATATATTAATATTATATACACTATCTACCAATAAGTATTTGGACACCTGTGATAGAAAATAAAAACTAACTTTATTAAAAATCAATAGTTGATAGAGCCTCCACGAGAGGCAATTACAGCGTGAACCCTCTGGGGCATACTTTCCACAAGTCCTTGTGTGACGGCTAGTGGTATTTTCTTCCACTCGGCTTGGAGAAGACATGTCAGTTCCTTCACCGATTTTGGACGGGTAGGGCACCCCTTAATTCGGTGATCCAACTCGTCCCAGAGGTTCTCGATAGGGTTCAGGTCTGGGCTCTGGGCAGGGCAGTCCATTCGATGAACCCTATTGGCACCATACCAAGCCTTGGTTAACCTCGCAGTATGACAGCTGGCATTGTCGTCCTGGAAGTAACAGGGGTCCACCCCGTAAAACTGCCACAACGTAGGAAGCACATTGTCATCCAAAATAGTGCAGTAGGCATCGGCGTTGAGCTTACCATGAATGGGGACTAAGGGTCCCAGTCCATACCAGGAGAAACACCCCCAGACCATAATTCCACCTCCGCCGAACTTGACTGTTGGCACAATACATTCTGGCAGGAGACGTTCTCCAGGCAGACGCCAGACCCTGCCATCCGAACGGTAGAGGGTGAACCTTGATTCGTCGCTCCAAAGAACCCATTTCCACTGATCTAAGGTTCAATTTCGATGTGCTTTGCACCACATTAACCGAGCAATGCGGTTGGACTTTGTGATCAAAGGCTTACGGGCAGCAGCATGACCATGAAAACCAATCAGATGTGCTTCCTTACGGATGGTATTCATTGAAACAATACTCTCGGATGCCTGTTGAAACTCCTCGCGGATGAAGGCCATCGGTTGGGTGCGATTCTTCCGAATTTCTCTGGACAGCACCCGTCGGTCTCTATCTCCCAGTTTCGTTGGTCTGCCGACTCGGGGCAAATTCCGACAATCACAGCTCACCTTCCACTTCTTAATCACATAGGCCACTGTCGATTTTGGGTACTTCAGCTCACTAGATATGTCCCTTAAGGATCGGTCATTTTTGTGATACCCGATAATTATACCTTTCTCGAAATCAGAGAGCTCAGAACTGCGTGGCATGTTGCGTGCGACTAATGCCGATGTTGTTTCCTACATGATATATACAGGCGGAGGGCGTGACGTATCTCAGGACCGCAGATATCGTCATTTGCATAGGTGTCCAAATACTTATTGGTAGATAGTGTATACACATGATTAGTCGGTTAGTCTGGATAGCGTGTAGAACAAGTCTTGAAACATCGAGGTCTAGAAATAATTAATGTTATTGCCTTTTTTCAATATTTTTATAAAGGTGAAAGTTTACGAATGATTTTTATGTACACTGAAATCTCAATATAACGATACTCACATACCCAGAAAAAATTATTGTTGTAAAGCAAGGGTGCTCAACCTTTTAGAGAGCGTGGGCCACTTCATTGGTTTGAAAAAGTATCATGGGCTACACAAGTGATCTGGAATAGCGTCGTCTCTGGTCACTTAAGGGAAATGAAATTGTGCTCTGGGCCATTTCAGTATTCTAAACCAGTGGTTCTTAACCTTCGGAAGCCTGCAAACCCGGTTGATTTCTTCATTGTAAATGGAAGTTCTGGTCATAAAAATGACTAATGAGAAATAAATGGGTAAAAATGAAATGGTAAATGACTCACAGCCCAATTTGACCGATGGCGGGCCTGGTACCAGTCTGCAGCCTGGCAGTTGAGAAACCACTGTTATAAACTATGCCATGAGTCACTTAAGTGATTTGTAAATGTGTGGCAGGCCACTTAAGTGCCCTGGAACTGTGCCTTGGAACACTGGAGTTATCTGTAAATATGAAAGGGCTACTAAAGTTATCTGTAAATCAGGGCCTGATTTTAATCAAGCACCAGGTTGTCGTGGTGATTAAAAAAGAAATTGGTGCTTTATATTTTTATGTATGGTAACTTAATTAAAGTTGAAGAACAGCACAAAAGTATCAGAAATTATGCTAGTGTTTCTGCTAGCATGTAAATGGTTCCCAAGTCCAAAAAAGTACACTACTTTGGACCGATTTTGTTGGGGAAAAATTGCTTGGCTTCTGTGAAATTTTACTGGCACCTAATTTTTATTTTGACTTGTTAAACCCTGCTGTTCTGCTGCGGGTCACCAAACTGATGTGGGACTGCCCTAAGTGTCACTCGAGTGATCTGATAATGTAATGCTTTGTTCATATTTCCAAAATCAGATTTGAGGTCGTGGACCACATCAGATGACTCTGAAGGCTACATTTGGCCTGCAACCGGTTGGGCATGTGTGTTGTGGAGGAATTATCATTACAGCAATAGATGCTATATCGTTATAACTATGTTTAGCATTAGACCCAGACATTTCCAAACAAGTTGTGTGTGTAGAGGGATTTATCAGAGGATTTTATTTATTTATTTATTATATCCAGTATCGTTGTAACAAGAGGATTCACTGTATTTGAAATATGCAAGTTTTTTATGTATATATTTTGGATAGTCTGTTTTTTTTTAAATAATCTTTTCCTTGCTTCTGTAAAAACTTTGCATTATATCAGCAGTTTTTAACTATGTCTTTAAAAAAGTGGTGATGGTCAACAATAGTAATTCAGTGAGAATGTTTTTGATGTGCTTCAGAATCTCAAATTATTTTAGGTTTGGAGCGAGATGAAGAAAGTTGGAACACAGCTGCTGTAATGGAACATACATTTGAAACGTTTGCTGTGTTCCAATGCATATGTTTTTTTTTGTTAACTGCTTAATTGTCTACGAAATCTTACACTCTCAGCACATTTATACAGATTCATTCTCAAACATATTCATTCGGAAGTGGAGGGGGGGGGGAGGGAATTCGAAAACACTGTCATACACACAACTCAAGACGTAAATGCAGCAGAGGAACAACAAAAAAAGCATGCCTTACACCCTTACAGTAACATCTTACTCTTCTATTCTAAGACATAGGTGCCTCTCAAGTAAACCCCTGTTCAAGGTCAATTTATTACATTCTGAAGCAATGAGCATAGTTATACGGCTCGCAACAAATTACAGAGGAAGAAATTTTGTGAAGATATATATATATCTGGGGCAGTTAAGAGGTTAAAACTATTCATGCTATTTCTATACTGTAATCTCAGTTTAAATGATTATGATTTTAGGCTGAAGGATGAAAACTTTGAGCTACATTTAATTTTAATATCAAGCATTTAATGACATAATATTGTGAATCTCACAACTTTAGAAATATGTTTTTTTGGGCCTTCCTTGAGAAATCTCTTCTATTGTTTAAAAAAACAGTGTGTCCTTTTGATTATGATTTTGAGTCTTAGTGTTATAATTTATTTCAATTTCATTTGTGATAATTTACGTAATTAATGCAGCGCGATCTGACTACGAGATCTTTCTTTGATTCTATTGCCTGTCTTTGAACTTTAGCAGTAAGCATAGTGCATGTTCTTTATTGGAATAAGCACTGCTTAAAGATTTTATGATCTTATTTTTCCTTCATGCATTTAGTAATAATTTGTGATCGCAAAACCTTTACATCTTTGTATTTGTTTGTTTTATTGTGACATCATTCAGTGAGGTGTATTTATTTATTTATGGCTTGACTCAATCAGTTGATATCTTATATTGAGTGATTTTTTTTTCTCCCTTTTTTTAGATCCTGGTCTTTACAATTGAGAGGAGCTTATTTTTTTCAAAAAAGGAAACTTTTTTTCATTTATTTTTCAATGGTTTCTGAATCTTTGGGATGATTTCTATCAGATTGTGTAACAGTTTATTTAAATGGAAATGATTTTTGGTAAAAACCACAATGCGAAGTTAGTCGTTTCTACGAAAGGAAACACATTCACCTCATTCATTCACCTTTTTGATGAAATATAAAAGGGAACATGACAAGGCCGTTGTCCTACTCGTTTTAAGGGATTTTTTTTCAGAATGGAACATTTTCAGAAGTGCTGTTGAAGTTTTCACATTTAAAACATGATCATTTTGAAATGTTACCCACAAGAGAGCAGTAAGGGTACCTTCTCCTTGGCTAGCTAAACCTTTTGGAATCAGCAGGTGGCAGAGTAGAAATTTCCAATTTTTTGGACTTAACAGTTCCAATTTTAATTAAAAGATAACATTTCCAGTAATTTTCTTTAAAAACAAAACATTTAAAAATATTAAATGTAGATAACTCAACTCTTGAATGTTGATCAAGAGCCAAGATAGTTAAATATTCTTCTACCACTCCCCCATATGCTACCTTTCGTGCTATATCCCACTTTTGTAAAATATATTATATATGTATTTACTTTTACTGTAAAAATTTAGTAATTGTGAAAATGTTCCCGTTTAAAAATAAGCTCCTCTATTGTGTGTTCTTGTAGCATTTGTATGCTATTTGAATGGAACTGTATGATCTTTAAACCTGTGTAAGAGAAAAAAAATTATTGAGTATTTCAATTATATTGCATTCAATAATTGATATCCCTTCTTATTATACAAACTGATATCTAGTGATAAGGTTTATACAAAAATATTGTATGGGTGAGATGTAATAGAAAAAGTTACTTTTATGATGTTGAGCATTAAATAACTGTCAAAACCCAGATTTTCGAATGGCTTGAGGATTGCTTTTTTTTTTTGTCTGTAGTTTTTAATTGAAAACTTACCAAGAATATGTATTTAGAATTCTAGATGCTGTAAAATCTTCCACATGTCTAAAACCACAGTTATATACAGTGTATGTTTTTAAATATATTCAAAATAAACTTTTCCATAGATACCTTCAGGTGGAAAGGGGTCAGTTATTAAAGAAATAATGCAAATAATTTGTGAGATTATTGTCTTGGATTTATGTGTGAAATTTTATAAATGAAACGGGTAAATTTCTACAACATTTATTCATTAGCTTCAAACCAAATAATTTAGTCCTTTTACAGTGCTACATATTTACTTTTATCAAAAAAAGGTTTTCTTAGTTTAACAGGATTCAGTCCCCTTTATTGCTATTTTTTAAGTTTGAGGTGTGAATGTGATGTGAGAGCCGGTCACTTTGTTTCCCCCGCCCCCGAACGAAATTTCTGGCTACGGGCCTGCTTTCTCATGTTAAATTCAACTCACTTCACACGATTTCGCCTTACACGGCGCTTTTACGGAACCAATTAATTGCATAAAGTGAGGGACGCCTGTAGTTATGTCGTAGCACCAAAAGAAGGAAATATATTTTTTTAAACAAGAAAATGGACTCAAATGTCAAGAGTGGATGTTTCAATCTTTGGTATCAAAATTTCACTAGAGAAATGAGAAAAGTGAAGACATTTGCAAATCTTCATAATTGAGAGAATTCTGCAGTATAAATAGATATTTCAGTTCCAAAACGTTCTTGTTTTATTCTAGAACATTGAATTAAGTTTTCTTATTAAATTTGAAAATTCATTAATTGGCAAAATATGTTTTCAAAGATGCTGAACTGTTGTGCTGGCTACTAACTCTATTGTCCAGGAGCAATTGTCGTGTGATTTTTTTTTTATCATTTGTTTCCTCAAACAATACACCAAAATGTACACCTTTAACCAAAAAAATATAGTTCATATATTTCTTGAAACTGAAGAATTGATTCGAAATAATCAATTTCTCAGTCACTTGATTTATTCATTCCAAAAAAAAAAAAATACATATTCATGAAAATGTTCAGTTTTTTCTTCATCCAAATATAAACCGCGGAAAAAATCTTTCTTCGTTGACATCATCAGTCTTCGTTGGTGTTTCTACGCTTGCGTCCTGGTCCACCTGCGAAATTCGCTGCGGCCAAACCCATCAAATGCTTCGCTGCTTGACTTCCTGAAAAACCTCTACTCAATCCCAAATCTATCCCACGTTTCTGCCTAGAAATTAAGAGGGAAAAAAATCATATATAAAACCAATTTTCTGAGATTTCTTGCCCTGTACGGCAGGGGTTCTTATCCTTCTCCAGCTGTGACCCAAAATCGACACCAAGATCAGGACCCATGGCACTGTTTGTTCTTCGAAATTAATGAAATCAGTTACGTAATAAGTACACTTATAGCAGGACTAAGTGGATTAGTACGACTCGTTTAGGAAGCCCCTGTGAAGTAAGTTAGGGTCAGGACCTATGTGGCTGTTAGTTGATTTGAACGACTCATCTCGGAGATATGCATCAAAGGGGGAGTCGATTACTCTAATGTATATGTGTATATATAAATTGAGATCATCGTGCGCCCTCCCAGACTTCCAAGTCTATCTCTGCGACCCAAGTTTAGGTTAAGAACCCTTGCTGTACGGGCTTCAAACCCTTCAAAGGCCCAGAGAATCGTTAAAAGAGAGCGAGATATTCCGAACAAAAAATGGAACTTACTCATTCGCTAACATATACTGTCTTGCAAGGTATTCAGCGATAGTATTCAATTCTTCCGGATCCTGAAGCCTTCTGAATCTGAAACGAACATTTATTTACAAGGAAAGGGTTCCGAGTTGATATCTTCAAAAAGTTTTGAAAAAATTGCCACTGATTCTACACATTTAAATGTACACAAAAATATAGAAAATCCGGCGAAATTATTACAGATCACTCAAAAAAAATTGCAAATATTAATATTTTGAACGCCAATAGAGAGGCTGACAATGAATTAAAAAAATCTCGCAACCCTAGAGTCTTAGAGTGGCGTCATTCAAGCAACGCACGATCAGGTACAGACTAGAGAAATGTATAAAATTAGTTATATAGAAAAGAGAAGCTTGAAGAAAGAAAGTCAAAAACTGTTTTTATTAGATACTAGCTATAATACCCGGCGCTGCCCGGGTTTTCTTGAATGAGGCTTTTTGGATCACGTGATATCTCTTTCTTTGTTTGAGGGACATGCAAGCCGTGTCTAAGTTAACCAATATGGCGACTTCATGAAAGAAACAAATCTAGACTTAAAGAAACGTAGAAATGAATATATTTTTTTCTTTTTAAGGGCGCTAAGTATTTCAACCCCCCCCCCCCCGAACTTCAAGTTATCTATTTCTGCCAGTTTCAGCTTCCAAAAATGCTTAATTAAAGCTGTGGAATTTTTTCGATGTACTTTTTACGGGCCCATAATTAATTTTAAAGTATCTTACCCCACATGAATTTATGCAGTTTGAATATCAAAAGGCAATACGGAGACATTAATTTTCATGCTTGAGAAGATATAAATAAAAAGTTGAAATCAATGTTATTACATGGATATCCAACTCAAAAGTAGATCCGGCAAATTATTCATATTTTTAATTTTCTGGGCTTCGTATATCTCTAAGCTAACTCAATATTTCAAAAATCAAGAATTCAATACAATTTTTAAAATTATTGATGTGGCAGGAAACTCACAGTAAATTTCCGCATTTATGTAGTAAAATCTGCAATTTTAACACTGATATCTATGGGGATCATCCTTTGCCTGACCTTCAGAGTGATGCTAATGATGATTCTGACGACTATTGAAAAAAGTGGCAAACCATTATAAAGGCATAAACTGTTATACATATACACTGGCAGCGTTAAGCGACAAACCATTGTAAAGGCATATACACGTCTGAAACACATTGCTAAGGAACCACGGTAACCAAAGTAAACGTTCGGAAAGTGATTGTTGAGGCCCAGAAACCATTGTTGCCCGACAGTTTTTTTCCCATTTGGGGCATTTGCCCTGCTCTGACAAACTTTTAAAGTAGCCTATCGTTCAAGTCGGGTCCCATTTGATATATATGCAAAATTTGACGACGATCGATCTAAAATTGTAGATTTGTATAGAGAGCATACACACAGACAGAAAATCAATTTTATATATATACAGTACAAGATATATAGAAGACTGGATGTTGTGAAGATATTTAGTATTTGAGATGTTAATTTTTTAAGGAAGGAAAAAACTCATCTCTGTCTCTACCGGGAGTCGAACCCGGGTCCCTCGATTGCCGGACGAGTACTCTGACCACTAAGCTACAGAGGAGATAGGGATTTTCCTTCGCTAGAGCGTATATATGCCGAACGGAACCGTGCAATGGACGGTGAAACCGATCAGCTAATAGCTCATGGACGACGAGCCACCAGAGGGCTATATATATGACATGAATGTCGCTCTCCACTTGTTAATACAAGATATACAGAAGACTGGATGTTGTGAAGATATTTAGTATTTGAGATGTTAATTTTTTTTTTAAGGAAGGAAAAAACTCACCTCTTCCTCTACCGGGAGTCGAAGGAAGGAAGGCAATCGAGGGACCCGGGTTCGACTCCCGGTAGAGGCAGAGGTGAGTTTTTTCCTTCCTTTAAAAATTAACATCTCAAATATTAAATATCTTCACAACATCCAGTCTTCTGTATATCTTGTATTAACAAGTGGAGAGCGACATTCATGTCATATATATACAGTAGATCGCCAAGAAGCGACGAATAGCCAATGTTATAATTTTGATATTTTTTTGCAGCTTTAATATTGCATTCCACCGCTAATTTTTTGTTTTTATGTGTTTCTGTTTGAGATGATTGTACTTACATTTTTTCATAATTTTTTGAGTATCTCACCTTGGGACACTTTCCTTGTCAGTGATATACAGAGAAGAAAATTATCCCTTTAAATCATGCATTCTGCAATCATAACACTGATACGCTACCTGCTGTTAATAATGAAATTTTGTAAATTATAATATAACGTCTGTCTCGAATTATTTGTTCCTGAACCCACACTTGTTTTTTTTTTTTTTGATTTCGCATGGGTGATTATGTCGGTCTTTTCACCATGACCGATGTTTATATCCTTAACACAACTTGTACAAAAAGAAAAAGCCGGCCCTTTTCTGGAACGTTTGATGAAAGGAAAATTCATCGGAAAAGTATCTTTAAAATTGATTAAATATGTTTTTGCTTATTAGTATTCATGTTTTGTTATATCGCACATACGTAACTTCAACAAAAGAGGAAGTTTTAACCATAAGCGTGTCACTATAATTTTCAATTATTATCCAGGGCTAATGGCCTGTACGATAAGACCTTTTTTACCATCAGAGGGTTTGTAAAACTTCCTTAAAAAAGGAATTTCCCACTATTCACCCCCCCCCCCCATTTACGACGTGTGACGTCATTTTGAAAGGGGAAAAAAACAGGCAAAAGACTTTTTGCCCCACAAGAAATTCCGTAGGTATTGTTTTCAGAAGCGGGTATTATTTTTAAATCAAGTAGGGAATGTTTAGGGATAATTAGGGATTTTTTGTGGTGTTTTTGTAAAAATTCGGGAGATTTAAGAACTTTCGGGAGGTCGAGAGATGAAGCTAACATTTGGGAGACTTGGCAGCTATGCCCTAAACTATCGTTCCATATCAATTTTACTAATCTTGAGTTGAAAAATGTTGTTCAATAGAATTTAGAATTTTCTAGAAAATAATTGTTCCATATATGAAAAACAATTTGGATTTCGTAAAAATATGTCAACTAACACTGCACTTATATGGTTCATTGACACAGTGCGATGCGCTATAGATGATGATAATTTCACGTACGGAATATTCTTAGATTTTAAGAAAAATTTAGGTCTTTTTGTGAGA
The DNA here is from genome assembly GCF_987345545.1 of Pholcus phalangioides. Lineage (NCBI taxonomy): Eukaryota > Metazoa > Arthropoda > Arachnida > Araneae > Pholcidae > Pholcus > Pholcus phalangioides. Next base: position 17,234,923 of record NW_028301607.1, read on the forward strand.
AAATGTCAAGATATATATATATCACCCAAATAAATGTACAAAAAAGTCAGTTTTTTGACTATTTTTCTATTTTTTTGCTGTATGTTATACAGTCAAATCCCGTTATTTATACATTTTTATATTGACTGCTACTTTGCTTTTTTTTAACTTGACCAAAAAAAAAAATTTGTTTTGTTTCTATTTTGATTTTTGAATTCAATGGTACTTCAGCAGAACTTCGGGGGATCGAGCATATATTTAGGCTATGAATGCCAAGAAATTCTCTCAGAAACGTTCTGTGTTATAGCCAATGTCAGGGTGTTCCCCCCAGATGAGAGCCCTAGACATTGGCTATAACTTTTTCATTTTTGAATTCCTATTTGAATTTTCATATTTTTGCTATATCTTTCCAGTTCACTTTATTTGTTTGCAGTATCTCATTTAAAATATAAAACTTTTGCAATGTTTTCCCACTACACAGCACATTACAGCTGCCTATGGCGCTGATATATTGGTGAGTTTCGACAAAAAAATTTTTTTCGTACTATACATTTTTCTATATATATACAGTATAATTTGAACAAAAATTTGCTGACATTTATGCTTTAATGTGTTTTTTGAGTATCAAAAATGCAAAAACATCTTCGAAATTATAAAAAATTAATGCTTGGGTCTAAAAGAGATATTACAGCCAGGTGGGGAGGAGGCTGGGTGACATCCTGCTCCTATTAACCAGACCATTGCCCGCCGCTATGTCTCAATGAAGAGATTTTAGCAGGTGGTCGAAGAATACCTGGGCTGTGCTGGAATCTCTGCATGTATGTGTTGTGCACCTAACGTGAAGTCTGCTTCTGTGTAATACTTATGTGAAATAGTGCCATCTGCCGTAAATTTTTCTAAATATAAGTGAAGTGTAATTATTGAATAATTGTATCGTTGTAGGCCTGTTGCATTCTGTGGCGAGACTTTTCAACGGGGAGATCAGTTTAGATTCTCGCCTTTAAGTTAGGAACCACAGAAAACAAACTTCTGCCGACCACCTCTGTGGTGGCGATGGTGGGGTTCGAACCCGAGTCCTCGCGCTGCGAGTCCGTCACTATGACCACTCGACCACCACAACGGCCCGTAGGGTGACCGTACGTCGATATATTTTCACGTAATTTTGGCCATCCCCACTTTTTTGTGAAAATACCATTTTCCATTGCACGGCTCAAACACCACCTTATTCTCTACCTCTTACCCCCCCCCCCCCAGTAGATATATCACTCGCTTATCCCTACTTTTCAAAATTATCCACGGCTATTTTAACATTGATTGATACTTCCCATATTTTAATCAAATTTTCACATTTTTCTGATAGACTTAGTCACTCTCAAAAATTTAAACCTTTGTTTGCATCCACAGATTGCTTTAAATTTAGTTTTTTTCCCCGAACAATTATTGATTTGAAGGACCTTCCATCAAATATCTTTATATAGACTGTACTTCAATTTCTAATTTTATATGCAGCAACAATCGTCTCCTATGTCAGATCCCATCACTGCATCCTCCTGTATAAGCCTCAGCTAAACAATATTGTATAAATAAATAAAAATGTCCCGTTTTTCACTTATTTTCAACGAAGCCAACTTCATCCAACTTAATCCATTGAAATCCCTTTTACAAGGGGACACCAGTATCGATTGGTGAGGGACAATGCAAGGTTATGGTGTCGCAGGGAATTTTTCTCCAATAGGGTTGTTAATAAATGGAATAGCTTACCCCCGGAGGTAGTAAATTGTAACACAATTGACACGTTTAAAAAGAAATACGATAAACATGTTGGGGTAAATCGAGAAGCTATCCATTCTTAGAATAAGACAACCATAAGTAATCTTTATGGGCATCGTATAATATTTTATCATGTGTATATATTGTTTGTAATTTGTGTTAATTGCATTTTTAATTGGGTTGCTGTATTTTTGAAACATATGACAACCATATTTTTATGGGCATCTTTTTATCAGCCACCTCGTTGGGCATTTTGCCTGTTGTGGCGTTGTATTTGTATTTGTATTTGAAATCATGAATTAAAATTATCTTCCCAACTCCAGTAATCCATTATAGTTATAAGCGGGGCCGCAACTAGCTGCTTGGTCACCCGGGGCAAGCGCGCATTTTGACGCCCCCCCCCCCCTGTAATGTTGAAGAAGCGGCTTTAGAATGAAATTTGCGCCTCCTCGGGTCTAGCGCCCGAGGCACGAGACCCGCCTGCTCTTCCCTAGTGGCTCCCCCCTGGCTATAAGAACTCGTATTATAATTACGACCGTAAAATAGGAATATTCATGCCATATATTTGTTATGTTTAGACGTTTTATTTCGTAGAGTCCATTTTAATTCACTACAATTTGCGGTAATGCTTCATTTTCCACCATTGGCGATTTTTCAATGATTTTAGCAATGATTGCTAAACTTTGCATACTTTTGGTGAAAATTGTCGATGTCCCGTATTTTTTTCGAGGAAATATGTTCAGCTTATGCAGCAATTGCTTCTACCTCCCCTTTGGATCATTGTAACAGTGTATCATTGTGCCCAGTTTAGAAAACACTGGGGCTGCCTTGTATAAGGTTTTCTCAGGTATGGCTAGCTCTGGTCCTATCTAGGGGGATATTGGGAGCTTCACAGAGTTTGACAGCCCCTGAAGTATACGTTAAAAATAGATTTGACAGATATGAAATTTTAGTATGATAAATAACTATATATCTAATATGTAAACAAAATAAAAGTAAGAAAAGTACGGTTTTATTACACGATGAAATTGCGTGTAAAGCACCGCTATAGAAAAACCTCACGAATTGAACAAATCAGTCTAATGACGAGAAATCTCGCGCGTTCTTTTAAACTACCAATTTTCTTTATTTGCATGAAAACAATTCATGTTCCGAGTAAATATGGAAATCGTCGGCATCACGGCCTCTCTTTAACCACTGTTTGTGGAGAATTGAGCAATTAAAGAAAACACCGTTACAATTCTCCGCTTTTAAAAAATTACATAGGTGTGTGCAAATTATGCAAAATTATGCAATTAAGTAAACTTGCAAGATGAATATGCATTTGTCTGCAAAAATTTGAGTTCTAAAATTCGTTTCAGAATGAAGCAAAAGCAATAAAAAGTTGCAGCCGTAAACATCTCACCCTCTCTCCCGCATTCATAATTACTTTCCGTTAAAAAAAAGAAAATTCTCCTCTTTTTAAGCACTTTTCGCGGAATTTTCTTCAGCTGCAATTACAATATATTACTAGGCAATCGTGTTCAACGTTTATGCATGCTATTTGAACAATGCAGCGATTTCGGAAAACTAGAATGGAGTCTCGAAACGGCCACATCTATTTTGAATTTCCGTTTCTTTTTGAACATTTCAGTTATATTTGTTGTTTTAAAAGAGTGGGGGGAGGGGCAAAAAATATTCTGAATTCCAAGTTTTTATTTAGATCAGGGTTGCACAACCTCCTGCCAGCGAAAAATATTGCGGTAAAAAATATCAGTAGTGAAAAGCTAACCATATTTCAATGATGAAAATACAGATATGGAAAGTGTTTCTTACTAATCGTTTTATAGATTTTAGGGAGTAATAGGTGAAGTTGATTCTTGCAGAAGAACGGGGAGATGTTCAGAGGTAAAGAAGGCTGATTTTTAAATAATATAATTATGTCTTCTCTCTATATTTAGATAATATTCTCTCTTCTCATCCATATTTATAGAATGGAAAAGTTCGAGTAAGGGAGTGTATAATCGTTAGAATAATAACATGGTGGAGCGGCGAGCAAAGCAACGAATGAAAAGAGAAAAGAAGTGAGATGAGAATATAGCCACGAGCAAGGAACGCAGCACACGTAGTGGGGTGTTTGATATAGCAGAGAGTATCGAGCAGAAACTCGCAAGCGCGACTAGGTTTTTTCAATTAAAGAATGCTCACATTAGAATTTGCAAAAATTTCATAATTATTATAACCAATATGCTCAGATACCAATTTAGAAAAAATAGTGTGGTGAATATCGCTATTTTTAAGGATAAATACGGAAATGTTCCATTCATATTTTGGTTATTTTCCTCCCTACATCTTTTCCCGCGGCACTTCAGCACGAGCACTTCCCGGAAAATCAATTATATTTTTTACTGAATTTATGAGTAAAAAATTGAGAAAAATATCCTTTCTGCCGTTTAAATTTGTATTAGCATAGGCGGAAGGGTGCAGGTGGAAAGTCCGCCCCGTCTCCCGTTCGAATATATTTTTTTTTATTTGTACGAATATTTGTTGGTTTCATATTTTTAACATAACATGGGGACACGAAATTCCCAAAAAAATCCAGCATAACAAACATTCGATGCGCTTCCAGTATAGAAATATTGACGGTATTCAGAAAATTAATAAACAAATAAAGCGTGCTAATTTTTCCACAGAAACATTTTTTTTTTAAATTCATACTATTCAATACATTTTCCCACACACGAATGATAAATTAGCGTAAAACTCAAAATGTAAATCATTTTCGATTTGGTTGAGCACGTGCGCACGAAAAAAGTTCGACGGGGTAAATTTCGAAACGGGAATAATTACGAAAATTAAAGAATAAAAAATAAAAAACGGGAATAATTATTCATTATCATATCGTAGTATCAAATACTTCCATTTGATCGTCCACACCATTTTGAAGTACGTCGAGAACTAAAACATCAACGATTCTGATGATATTTTTGATCTCACTACGGTTTTTTTTTTTTATAGCGAAAACCTTCGACGGCCATCTTGAAATCACACACAAGCGAGCAGAGCAGCGAAAGCAAAATATCTTGATTCCTTCGCTCTTATCATTTGTCGGAGTTCCAGCCGCAATGGGTAAGAGTAAGCGGCGGGAACTCCGCGACAAACGGTTATATGGTCACCTTAGATCAGAGGTTCTTGACTTTTTTTTCAAACGCGACCCTAACTCAATAACAAGATCAGCTTTTCCACCCATGGGATTGTTTGTTCTTTGAAATTAGTGAAACCAGTGACGCAATAAGTGTAATTATAACAGCATTGTAAGTAGATTCATCCTACTCATCTCGGAAGACCTTGTGGATCAAATTTGAGTCGAGGTCCATGTCTCAGGAATCCGTGGCTGTTGGTGGATTCTCACGACCCATCTCGGAAGCCTCGGCGAATCATTCTGGGTCTGGACCGATAACTTAAGAGTCCCTGGCTATAAGTAGATTTTGCGACTCCTCTTGGAAGCAGCTGCGACCAGGTTTGGGTCACTATCCCGTGCTTTAGATATTCCAATTTTTGGCCCATGGACTAAAAAGGTCGTGCACCCCTGGTTTAGATATTGTGCGAAAGACAATTATTGATATCTTCGGGTATGTAATTGTCCAGTCACATTCATTACACTTTAGCATGTAATAAGAGTTAAGTCAACTGAGAAATTTCATGTCTTTATTTTTGGGGATGATTCTGAGAAATCACGAATTCAATGATCCACGAGAACCAACTAACTATACAACAAGCAAAGCACTCTTCCATTACACAAAACATATTCATTTTATGAATATGGCGGAAAAGAGGGAAAAAACATTTCCCCCACCCCCACCTTTTAAACCATTAAGAGAAGCACGTTAAAATAGTTTGGTTCTACTCTTTATAATTCTTTTTTCGAACTCGTGGCATTTGCATGCATACAACATTCTTGAAATTAAAAAAAGATGTTATGCTTCCCATCGCGAACAGAGAACAAAACAAAAGCGGAAAATGGTTCTAGGACAGTGGTTGCTAGATGGATTATTTACTTTATGGAAACTCGGTGTTTTCCAACATTAAAAAAATAAAAAATAAACCCTCGTGAAAGTCCATGACTTTCTTTTACAAAAAAAAAAAGAATCGTTCGACTGTTGCCAAAAGAAATTAATCTAATTTACTTCATCACGAAGGATACCATTTTTAATATTTTGCCTAATGAACCTTTTCCGCGGCACTAATAGTATTACACAATGCAATTTTTTTGTGCCACACTTTTCAGGCGAACATTGTTTTCTTTTCGCAAAATATTTCGAGAGTATGTTTTCATAAGAAAGCTATTAATTATAATTTCATCTGGTCATTTGATTTGCCTCATCCAGTCACACGAAACTTGTCCCAAAAAATCGCATTCATCTATTTCGAGCTCATTTAATTGATGAATCACTGCACAAGGAATAGTTGATGTTTCCTTTCGCAGCCTGTATGTTCATTATTCTGAGAAAGCAAGTTAAGCGAATTGATCGATGTGGGCAAAGTTGAAGCACATTTATAATACACGTATATTAATTCATTTTCTTTGTGTATTTACAATGATTTTTTTTTCATCGGCTAAAAACAATATTAAATTTGACCTTTGAAATTTTTAAAATTCTAAGAAGTTTTCGAGATAAGGCTGTTTTTTATGTACTTGATTTATTTTTAGATCACGAGTTTTAGTTTTCCCAAAATTCCCTGAAACTGTCTTCAATTAAATATCTGAAACTCAATTTCTTCCTTCACGCGATTAACGCTTTAAAACTATTATTGGTATCATGTCACGTGAATTTTTTTCTCGAAAATAATGGAAAGCTTTCTTGTGTTATCTGGGTTTTATACTGTATTTAGTATTTTTGATCACGATATATAAGGCTCAGTTGACTTAATATGTGCCGTTTGAACAACATTGTGAGTTTCTTTCCAATCCAATCATAATAATTATCGCACAGCATATATGTATATAAAGTATAACCTACATTCTAAGAGAGATACTGAATTAAAAACCAAACGTATTGAAAATTCAAAATTAAAACATTTCAAAAGCCAGAGTATAGAGCTCAAGGCACCTGTATGCACATAACTAGAAATTATAAAATTAGAAGAAAAATGAAAAGATGAAAAAATACATATTTTTGTATTTTTTCATAATCATTTCATATATATATATCCCAGTTACATCGATACTTACAGATCGCAAAAAATCGAGCATCTGCATTTTCACTTGCAGCTCAGACGGTAGATGACAGACAGAACTTCTCGAACGCATGACACGCATACCTCAAACATCATAAATGCGTTCCCCATAGTGTGCAGCAGCATAGTGTGCCCCCATCCAGCAGCAGCAGGGTACAAAGGCTTGGGTCTTTGGCGATCCCCAAGCCAGATTTTTCATGGGCACATTCATAGTTAATATATGTATAGTGTGAATAACAGAAAGTGAGATAAGAATCGTTCCAAGCCCAGGAGTTGAGCTCTTGTCAGCCTTGTGAGTGCCATGCATAACACATACATACAAACATGCAAAAACCTTCCTGGCTAGCACCAACTCATCAGAAATTCTTGAGAGGAATGTTTATGAAGCATAGGTACTGGTCTCGCCACAGAAAACAACAGACCTACAAACGGTACAAATGTAATTCAATCATAACACATCACTCACTTCACTTCTGAAATGTAGATGGCAGCACTGAAAAATCAAACACAACACTGCGTACGCACTCAGATTGTTTGGTTCACACACAATTACACTTCTGGCACAACTCATTAGGTAGTAGATCACCCATAGATGGTGATAGACCTGAGTTGTGCTCGGTTTGAAAGACAGAAAGAAAACATAGGTACCGGAAACTGAGGGTGGAGGCTATCTGGGCTCCCAGCTCCCCAATAAATTTTATGAGGAGGCTGCGCTTCCTTAATAATTAATGAATATGCAATGCGATTGGATTGGATTTTGGTTTTATTGGCGCAAGAACCAATTAAGTCAAAATGCGCCAAAACAAATGACCATATAAAAATAAGAAAAAAATTGTTCTTGTCACGTCAGGGAAGTAAAACTTTCTTTCAAACCGAGCATCTCCGGTCTATCATCATGGGCAATTTACTACCGATTATTTGTACCGGAAGTATGAATGTGTGTGTCTTAACAGTCTGAGTGCGCATATAGTGTTGCAGTGGCGTCGGAGCCGGGGGTGCTCAAGTACCCACGGTAATTTGTGACATGGATCCGAGCACCCACAAAATTGATCCAGAAATTAAAATTTCCGATACAAAACTAAAGACGAGCACCCACAGTTTCGAAACACTTCCAACGCCACTGTAGTGTTGTATCCGTTGTAGACCTGTTACTCTCTGTGGCGAAACTTTTTAACGGGGAGAGTGGCTCGCATTCTCGCCTTGAAGTTGGGAACCACAGAAAACCAACTTCAGCTGACTCCCACTGTGGCAGCGGTGGGGTTCGAACCTGTGCCCTTGCGATGACTTCTTCGCGCAGTTTTTTGTCAGAGAATGAAGTTCCTTGATTCCCGTTGCTGTTCATAATGCTATCACTTGTATCGTATATATTCATTTCATTGCACTGCGTTTGTATTGTTTTGATTTATGTTTTTTTATTTACAATAACCCCAGAAGGCATGAAATGCACTTATACTGGAAGAAAAAAAAAAGTCAGTACGGGAAGCACTTTGCATACGGAGTCAGGTCGAAATCCCCAATAGCGGAAGCAAATCTTGCGTAGGAGGCACATACAAGTTCTGATGGAAGACTGTTCCATATTCTTGCCACACGGCATCTATATCCGTGGAAAAAGCAATCCCTTCTAGCCGTTGGTATTCTTATTTGGAAGCGATGCCTACGTAGGTTAACTCGCCTGTCTATGATATCAAAGAAAGGCTCTCTCGATGGTAGATAAACAATTTGGTGGACTAGTTTGTAGCACATCTTCAGATCTGCAGCGATTCTACGCCATTCCAGTGAGTGTAAACCCAGAAATTGAAGTCTCTGGCAATAAGAGTAGACTGCTCATGCCAGGTATTCGTTTAGTAAACGACCTCTGTGGCTTTTCGAGGAGCTGTACATCCTTGATTTTGTAAGGGCTCCATACTTACGAACAGAACTCCAGAGTCGGGCGAACGTACACACAGAAAGCATATGACAACGTATGCGCATCACACTTACGGTATGCCGTACGTAACATATATGAAATTCTATTAGCTTTGCAGACTATGCATTACCTAGTTGGTAATATTCGGGATCGGTGCGTCTACCTAAATGCGTTGATCCACTTTTTGATGATGAAATAGGTAGCTTATACTGACAACTCCACTGGAAAAGTTGTTGGCATGCAATTCTTAGGCCCCTAGTGTTTTCCACTGGAGAGAATAACTTCACGTCATCAGCGAATTGCAATAGAGAGATGGGTGCCACAGCCTGAGTAATATCGTAAGTGTACAAAGTAAATAAGATCGGGCCTAACACGGCTACTAACTAACTAATCGGGTCATACTACGGTTGGAGTGCTCCGAATATAATTGCAGTATTGTGTAATATTTATTGAGTTATGTAATTTCTGCGAAGCACTCTCATTTTCTGTATCATGTTATATACGCAAGGCATTTTATGTTATTCATTGTTTCAGTAATATCCTATTTTTCTATTTTTGTTTTGCAATAAGTACTCCGTCATACTTTTTGTGTCTCTTGTACCTTCCGTTCTATCGCATTGGCAAAATGTAATGTCTTCAGCATCATGTCAATTTCTGTTGCAACTTATACCATAGTATTCTCTGTATTTTCGGCATATGTCATATTTTCATAAGCTTCCTGTAATTCTGCTGCAGATTTTAATTCACTGCACTTGTATAGCGTTTTCTTCTGCATCACTGCATCATGTAATACGTTATATATTTTCGCTTCTATATTTCTTTGCATCTACTTGTTACATGCACAGTGCTTTTTTACATGCCATTTTCTCCCAGTCGTATTTTGTATCCCTTTGCACTGGCATAGCGTTTTTTATTCTGCATTTGTGTCTTTTTATGATTGTTGCATACAGTATTGTGTGTTAATAGTTATTCGTGGGCCCTCTCCGAGGCCTGCTGGTGACGTGCGTATCTCTGTAAGCACCTGCCCACTGTAACCTCAATTTTGTGTCTGCTTACCCACTGGTGGTCTTTCGGTACTTGATGCTCCGGGCGTCGCATCGCTCTTCCGTCATGGCCCAAGTCCTCTGGGTGACCAGCCTATATCTCCCATGGGGACAGAGCGGGGGTCATGGTTGGTTTCGGGTCCTTGAGATGCGAGCCCGTCACTATGACCACTCAACCTCCCCTCGCCCCACAGCGGCAGGGAAAATAAAACTACGCATGGTAAAAAACAATGTTAAGTGAAACATAAAACAATGACGTGGGCCTAGATTATAAATAACTATAATTTGTCATAACACCAACGGCTTTGATGAATTTAAAAAATGCGAGATGCATCATAAGGGTAATTTAAAAATGCCACGAAGTGAAAGATGATTATGACCAAAAGCGGTCGTAAAATGATGACGATGATGTGAACACGTAAAAGTATGAGCTTGACATTGACATGAGTCAGTTGACAATATATAGACAGCAGCACTGAAAATCAGGCACAACACTATATACGTACTCAGACTGTTTGGTACACACACTGACACTTCCGGCACAACTCACTCGGTAGTAAATTGCCCATAGAGCGATAGACCAGAGTTGTGCTCTGTTTGAAAGACAGAAATATGCAATGCAATGTGCACCCCCCCACCCTTCTGCATACGGAACGATTGACAGCTTTCTCTCTCGTCCTCTTCCTCCCTAATGTTTTCTTCATGTCCACCAGTATGTTAAGAAGCGCATGTAGGGTTTGATGGTGATTGTATCAGTAGTTGCCAATACCTTGCTTGCTATATTTTTTCTTTGTTTTGACTGAATGGATCAGGATCGGGACTAAATCAACTCGTATGTGAGCTGGTGATGTTTTTATCAGTTGACGCAACAAGTCTCAGAGCCCAATCGATCAGGGGTCCCCAAAATTCATAGTGGTATAACTATTAGCCGATCTGCAAAAAAAAAAAAAAAAAAAAAATAATAATAATAATATAGAAAATTTGTCATCACAGTCCGCATCCATAGGAATTATTTATCGACACCAATCTATAGTAGTTTCATCTGAAAAGCCAAAGGTGAAACGCAAAATTTCAATTTTCGACAATGGACATTCGTTGCCAATAAGTATTTGAATCATTTTTTTTTTGTAAAATGGTTGAGATAACACTAACATAAAAGAAAAAGGTTCTATCATCAATCTCCGCACTCAAGTAGTTTTATGTCTTTAATATGGCAGTACCATTAGAACATGAAACATGCATGCCCCTGACATCATAAATTCGTTAGGGTCACACACAGACACAAGTTCCTGCAAACAACCAAATCGAGAAATAGAAATTCTCCAGAAGAATGTTTATACGAGGTGTATGTGCAGTTAAGTAGTGGTAGTTTAGAAACATTTATAAAATTATTGACCAACCGATACCCATAATCAATTTAGAGATATTATTATACAATTGTTTTCAACTCTTCCGGAAAGCAACTGAATAACCGTAAAAAAGACGTAAGAAGGGGAAAGCAACAAATTATCGCACTTACCTGCCACCGTCGTAAATATCAGCAGAATCACATAGAACAACATTCACAGTAACCATCAAAGTGAACCAAAGTAATAACGCTTTGACAACTTTACCATCCACCATTTTCTCAACTTGAAATGACATCAGCAGAAATATCGGTAGATGATGAATCGAATGAAAAACAGATTTGAACTGTAATTAAGGTTGAACAAATTAATAAATAAACATTTTGTGATAATTCTGTTTATACACGTGTGTCAGGAAACATTTTTCCAAAGATTATTGAACGTTACCCGAACAAAGCGCAAAATACGAATTACGTTGTTCGTTAAAAAAACAAAATTCTAGCCTTTTTCCATCAGAAAATTCAAAGCCAATTGGAATAGTTCGGAGATATTGACCTCATGTGCATTGAACCCTCATCCAGGAGCGAGACTTTGTTTTTACATGTTGAAAATTGATTTTTTAAGTAAATTTATAGTGAACAAAACATTTTCGTGAATAAGGTACCCCCTTAGAGTTCAGTGGGATTCCCTCTTCAGGGGGTAGGGGGTTCTATTCAGAGCAGGCTTAACATCATGAGGCCCCAGGGTAAAGTTATTTTCTGAGGACTCAAGCTGGAAGTAACAACTTACAAATTCACATATTTACTCTCGAAACTCATCGTATCAAATCTCATCATGTGGGCTCCCTATGGTCCGTATAAGCAAGGCCGTAACTAGGATTTTTGCTGCCCGGGGCAAATATTATTTTTCCACCCTCCATGACGTTAAAATTCGATAATTTTGTAATGCTGTTCTTTGTTCCCACCTAAAACTGCCCCCCCCCTAAATTTTTCCACCCGGAGCAGTTGCCCCCCGCCCCCCTCTAGTTACGGCACTGCGTACGAGGGTGAGGCCGACGGGGCTCCAGCACTGGGCCCGGAAAGATTCTCATTATTTTTTGGTTTTTTTCTTCACGCTATAAATTCACTATAAAAGGGGGCCCTTAAAAAGTCTTGACAGGGGCCCGACAAAGATCCCAGCCTAAGGGGCCCCGCTGCAGGATGTGGGGGCCATGGGGCTCCCTATGGACATGAGGCACCAGGTCATGATCAGATGGGCCCATGCATTAAGATGGTCCTGCTTCTATCAACAGTGCTGCTGGATTTGAAGGTAGTCACACTCCTCCCCCCCCCCCCCAAAAAAAAAAATTCAGCTTTAAAACATCATTTCTTCAACTGTAATTATTTTTCCATAGATCTCTGTGGTCCCCTTAGACTTAGAGAACATCTCATAACCTCTGGGGGGGGGGGGGACATGACCCCAGGTTGAGAGACACTGTATTAAATGATCATGGTTGCAACAAAAATGATTTGAATAGAGACTAATTTTCACACAACCCGTTTCATTAGCTGAAATTTAGTTTTGTTGTCACACAATATTGACTTCTCTTCTGAATGTAATTTGATAGTTTGGTCACCGCGGGGCCTTTCTTAGATATTTTGCACCCTCCCTCCCATCACAAAAAAAAAATATAAATATATATATATATATATATATATATATATATACGAATATTGTGTATAAGACATATATGAATTCATAAAAGACATTGAGAAGATGACTAATAATTATAACATATCTATATATACAGATTGATTATTTTTAAGTTAGGGTTCCTTTAAGCAGTCGAAGTCAAAACAAAATGCATTAGGCAGTCAATGTACTGTATTTAATCCTGTTTTACGGCCCCTAATATAAAATGGCTGCACCCTTTGCACCTGCCAAAGACCTTCGGTCAACGAAGGAATCTTCTCCACACGAAGTTTACAAGTGTTGCTTATTTGCGCTAGCTGTTAGAAATTAATTTGACGTCCTCATGAGGAGGACTTCATGTAAACTTCGGGACCACGTCTTGAGATAGGGTTGACGTTTTCTCTCACGTACACATTGATATAAAGCAGGAATTGATAATGCTATTTTATAATCAAAATAATTACACATTATTATTTATACTTTCAACTTAAATATCAATTATGTTTCGTTACTCACCTATGTGCGCTCCACTATACGACACCGTAAGAAATGGCGAGGTTTCGGTATTTGGGTTTCGGTTTGCTAGTCGCGAAGGAAGTTTTTTTCATGGACTTTTTGGATGGGCGCCGAACATTTTTATGCGATCCGACGGGAGAGAAAAAACTATTTATCCCGATTCGCCCGAAGCCGAGTGACGTGATTGCTGGTGGCATGCGCTGTTTCTTCTCTTGCAGTGCCATTCAAGCGGCATCGGAGAATGATGGTGATGCTTAGAGATGATTCTAATTAAGACAGATACAGATCAAATAAAGAAATAACAAATTTGGTTCCTTAGTTAATGTATTGATACAATAATAGCAATTCCTCCATTACTCAATTACGTGTGAGGAAGCGTAAGATTTTAAATATTGTACAAAAAAGTTTGCGTTTTCCAGAAATTGTCAAGCGTAATAAATTTCATTTCTCTCATTGTTTGTAGCACGACTAATGATAAATTCTGGTGTCAAAAGAAAATGAAACCATGAAAATGAAAGTTTTCTTCCAAATTCACATTCGCATTTCTTTTATGGAAGTTTTATTCCGAGAAAAAATTATAAATGGTAAATTCATTTTCAGAATTTGACGTGGGGGAAGAAAAGTAACAGAATCGTTTGATTAAATTAAAAGTTAATTAAAAAAATTGGTTGTTTACAAAATCAATGCGGAAAAACCGTAGGAACGGTAAAAACATCAATAATGTTTGTTGAAATACAGGGTGTCTCATAAATTCGTAAATAGTTAAAACATTCACAAAAATTATGAAGATATTGAAATATACAGTATATATATATATATATATATATTTGAATGCGGTTTGCAAAAAGAGGTGGAGGGTACTACACGAAAGCAAATCACCGGAAATATGCAAATCAGAGTACCTTATAAAATGCAGAGTGTACGATTAGCAACTTATTTCTGTATTTTCCTGTTACTATCACTTACTAGGGTTTCATTGCGATGTTGACATTAGTGCATAAAGCACTTTTGGTGAGTTGTTTCACCTTAGCCAGGAATCGCCGGCTAAAGTTTTACGAAGTTTAAGATACGGAAGAGATTCAAGAAAGGTTCGAGTTCAATCACTCCTGCCGGACTGATTTTCCTGGTCCCAGGCCCGTAGCGTGCCTTCTCGGGGCTTCGGATCAGACTTTTTTCTTCGTGCCTTCTTGAAAGCGTTATTATTATGCAAAAATAAGAGTACTTTTTTTGTAGAGCCCCTATTCAGCTCGAGGCCCTGAGGAAATGCCACCATTGTCCCACCCTAGTTAAGGGTCTGACCCTCTATCGGGCGTGGTAGCCCCAGGTCGATAAGGTACTCGCCTAAAGTACCAAAGGATGTTTAGAGGTGTCGCGAGTTCGATACCCAGTTCTTCCTTGTCAGAAAACTTTCCTGACACAGGGGTACATCAAAAACGGCGGCATGACCACAGAAAAAAATTGCTACCGCAGGGAGTCCCCCATCGAGGGATTAACGCACCAACCTTTCGATGAGTATAAAAACAAGTCTGCCGTTCGGGATCGGCAATAAATTGTAGGCTCCGGTCTAATTAGCCCTCGTGTGCAGAAAAAATGACAGTGGTGCGACAAAAATGATCAATGATCAAATGGCCCTCTATCGACAAAAATTTTAAGTAAATTTTTTTCTGTACCAAAAGAAGTCCCCCCTCCCCCTTCGTGAGAATAACTTTTTTGTCACACAAACCGCATTAAATATACAAATTCCTTCAATTTTTATAAAGTTTTAACTATTTCTAGTATTTAAGGGACACCCTCTACACTAATTGTCTAGGTATAAATAAATTTAGTAACATTCGATGTAAATATTTAATAAATGTTGTTAAGAAGATTACGAGACTATAGGGCTGAAAACACGCAATACAGTTCATTTGTATTACTAAAGCAAAACGTTAATTTTGCCAAGTTTTTCCGTACCGAGCACAATTTTAGAATTTAATGATATGATTGGGGATAAGGTAGAAAGCTTTTTTTTTAAACCTTCAGGCATTATCTAACGCGAAAATAATTTTTGATTTATCCGTTCTCAATTGACATCCGAAGACAATGGAGGTCAAAATTATGGGGTTTTATATGCAGTGTAATTCTTTTTTTCTTTTTTTTTAAATGCTAATCGCGACGGTATCCGATGGTTCAGGAAAATATATTGTCACAATTGTGTATGTTAAAAAGATATGTATATATTTTATTTGATTCAACGCACGCAGGATCAGAGGCGCCAACATGAAGAAAACATTGGGATTATGAGGCTGGAAGCTGCTGGTCATCCCGTATATTCGAAACTCAAGCACGTACGCAGGAGAACGAAGCTACATTGCATTATTTTTTCAGAAATGATTAGGGGGTGGGGCCTCAGCCCCCTTACAAACTTTATCGTGGGATTGCTCAAATGGCCTCAGCCCCCCTAAGTTCCGGTGCCTATGCGCAGGAGTGCTCTAGGCTCTACCACAAAGTCGTGCTGGAAAAGATCTCGTCAATGGGACAAGTCTAGTGGCAAACTTCTGGCGTTCATACCATGTTTTACTTCGATCAAACGAATGATCCGAAGCGAAACCATCAATAATAGTCGCTTCTCGTTTTTGGCTGGTGTGCCGAGATAAGCCATCGACAAGTCGCTAATTCAATATCTTCGGGTTGACAATAGGCAAAATATTGCCATAGTCATTACTGGGAAGAATTGCTCATTTCATATGTATGAGTCGTTAGTATTCGTTATTATGCTCATATACCATATATTATTCTCGTCGTACTATATTGGTCAGTGAATGGAGAAAAAATTATGATAGAGAGCAGCAAGCAGTGCTACGCGGTTGTCTTCCGAGAACAACAAGACAATGGGTTGTGTGTTTGTCCGTTTGTTGATTATTCCTCGGAAAGACAATTAATTTTCTTTTTCGTGCAGCTTTGATATTGAATTTGTAAGCACTTAATACATAACAATTATTAAGCGAACCGCATTACTGAGTAATTGCCTTTAGATGAAGAACTGTTGGATAAGAACTTCCTTCCTGTCCATGAAATGAGGTGAACTGTGACAAATAACGCACAGAGACAAAGATTTTCGAATTTCGTTGCGTATTTGTTATGGTCTTTTATTTCAAACATGCGTTTACCCTTAATATCCCGCAATTTCTTTAGTATTTCAAACCCCCTTCTCAGTGTTTACTTTTTTACTTTTTTTTACCCACTCGGAATCTTTATACAGCGGAACTTCGGTTAACGAGCTTAATTCGTTCTGCCAACGTGCTCGTGATACGAATCGCTCGTTATTCGAATAAAACTTCCCCATAGGAAATAATGGGGAAGTTTAATTCCGCATAATTCGTCCCACAATTATTCATTCACATAAAAATGACTAATAAAAAATTTCTTCACTCAATAATACAACACAATAATAATATAATAAATAATACAATAAAATATATATAACATAATAACGCCATAAATAAACATGCAAACACGATAATGCTTACAAATTAACTTTAAACGCGATGAAAGAGAGGAGAACTATTGTTTTGGATTACTTTAGGGACCCACTTTTTTCTGTAAACTTATTCTCTTTGTCCGACTTTGAAACAGAACGTATTCAATGACACTTGTTTTTGCCTCCTTTTTAGGATTTCTCAAAAATTGAGAATTTGTATTTTTCTTGGATAGATTGCTCGCACACTCTCATACAGCTTTATTTTATTGGTTCTTTTCTACAGAATTTTGCACAGATTCCCGCATTTTACACATCTCTCTAACACCTTATTTGAAGTGAGGATATTTCTCTCTTCCTCAGAAAAAATACTCTCCATAAGAATTTGCTGTTGCATGCAATGGAGGTCCATCAGTTTGTCAACAGTCACTTTCTGGCCAAGCAGAATTTATAACAATAACTTTATGCTGCCATACGCGGGGCTACAATGCGACATCTACACTGCTCAAAACAAGTAGGGGAGCAAGCAAAAAAGTGAAGAAAACCGTGCGAGACAGCCACGTATTGGCATACAATGGATAGTACACGCGTATCAATGCGCAATACAGAAAAAAGACGTAAAAAAATTTCGAATTAAGCTTTAATTCTTTGAAAATATGGAAAAAACATGAGAAGATGATTTAGGGCAACAATTTGGTTACATGTAAACGATAAAAAAAAAGTACTGTTTAGACATGATGCATGAGTTTTAATAGGGCGTGTGGTCTCCTCGAACGGCTAAGACTGCTGCACACCTGTTTGCCATGGATGCGATGAGGTTATCGATCAGACTTTGGGGAATACTGTTCCACTCCTCAAGAAGGCCTTGGTAGCGCAGCAATGTGTCGTCCGAGCATGTTTGGGACATGCTCGATTGGATTCAGGTCAGGAGAGCACGCTGGCCATTCCATACGCTGTATTGTTTCAGCTTCAAGCATGTTCTCCACCAGACGAGCTCTATGCGGTCGGGCATTATCATCCTGGAAAACAAAGGAATCTCCAATGGTTCCAGCGTAAGGGATGACATGAGGTCGCAGTATCTCGTCTGCATACCTTCGGGCCGTCAAAGTGTCATTCCGAATGATATGCAGGTCCGTACGTCCGCCTATGCTGATTCCACCCCATACCATCCAACCAGCTCGTCTGTATTGTGACCTTTCACGAACGAATGCGGGGTTATTTCGAGTGCCCCTGTCCCTCCATACCAGAACACGTCGGGTGTCACACTCCAGACTGAATCGGGACTCGTCTGTAAACAGCACTTGGCTCCAATCTTGTTGCTCCCAATCTCGATGTTCAGCAGCCCATCTTCTTCGGGCCGCACGGTGGCGTGGGGTCAACGGAATGCAGACCATTGGCCTACGTGCATAGAGCCCTCCCTCATAAAGCCGATTACGTACTGTTTGGCTGGACAACCTTCGTCCTGTTGCCAAGAGCAACCGTCTTTGCAGCTGCGTATCATTCTCTGTTCTTTTTCGACGGGCTGTTAACCGTATATACCGGTCATCAGTTGCTGGAGTGGCGCGTGGCCGACCTTGCCCTGGTCGACGTCTAACATTTCCTGTTTCTTGGAATCGATTCCACAGCCTTGCAACAACACTTCTGGTGACTCCAACAGCGTCCGCGACACTATGTTGTGCTTGCCCGGATTCCAGTCTGCCTATAACACGCCATGCCATGGATTCCGGTAAATCACGTTGTTGAGACATCCTCAAGTCACCTTGTCTCAAAAAAAAAAATACTGCGCAATCGAATTTCACAGTTACGGCAGTAAAACAGACGTTTCTGCAACATTCCGATTTCTGCCCTTATCTCCTTTTCCTGGTTTTTGACGTCATGAACTTTGATTTGCATATGAAGTTTTCTTCTTCCGTTTCCTGCTAGGCTTTAAATTATGGATGATTCATTTTATGTTACTTATCGGTATACATCTTTGCGTAGTTTTGTTAAAACCATGTGCTCTCCTAATTTTTTTGAGCAGTGTAGTTTCGTATCGTAAACAGTCAAAGCTCGCGTATACAGGTGTTCATTTTTCGAGCTGACCGGAGACTGTAGGGAAGAATATCACCTACAATTCCACAGTGCGTGTGTGGACGAAAGCAATGAACCATCAGTTCAGTTGTGATAACGTGGCAATAAATAAACAAAGCGCAAAATTTTTGCTCTTGTTTAACTTGCTAATCGAATGAAATTTTTTTTCAAAATTTTTGCTCGTTATGCAAATTGGTCGTTAACTGAAGTTCCACTGTATTTGGGATGCACAATAATTTCAGCCTGGGCAAGATCTGCGGTTTTTGGTTAGTTCAAGATCTTGGTTACGTTCATAATCCCGACACCATCGTATTGAAAAATTTAATTTCAACGTATAAGCTGCACTTTCCGCTTTCTGTCGGGATTTGCATTTCTCGCAGTCAGGGGCATTGGAATGCCGATCAAGATAATAAATTCCAATCAAATAAATTTTCAAATTTCAATTTGTTTGTATAAACCACCCTTCGCTCTATATGAAAGTCTATTAAAATTTGAGAGAGAAAGCATTTCGAAAAGTTCTCACAGAAAATCACAAAGAAGCGCAATGTTTATGCCAAAAAAAAAGCGATAAATCCCAGGAAAAAGCAACCCGGAATCCTTTAATTTTTCCCTCGTCAGTAGTATGGGCCCCATTCCACCGCCGGAAGTGACCACGGAGATATAGTCCGAGGTGTCTTATCGCGCTTCCGGTGTCTTATCGCTATTAAGACTTCTGGTGTTTATTAAGTGACCTCCGTTGTTTATATCTACAGTTCCGGTGTCTTATCTCTATTGACTTCGGTTACCCTATAGCTATTGGCTATCGACTTCCGGTGTCTTATCTCTGCGCGGGGGTTTTGTTATCGGTCATCATTTTTCTTTTCATTTTCAATGATAAGTACAGAGAGCAAAGTGTTTCATTATGCACGACGTGTGAAAGGAGTCGGATAGTGACGGCACAGAGAAAATTATTTAGCCGTGAAGGGACCGAAAAAGTTTTAATCGAGATCACTGTTGTGTGTTCGTGATTATAATTATCACTTCATCCAGCCTTCCATTGACTGTGTACGACGACCCAAGCTTCAAATTTAGAGGAAACTGTTCCCGTTCCGAATCTCTTGGCGATAGTGTTTTTCTCACGAGATGCAATACAATTTATGATATTTGTGTTTTTATTAATAACACATGAACGATGAAAGGAATTAATTTAAATTCTATGTACAAATGCATCGAGCATGCAATCGAGCATGCAATCGATATGTTGATATGAATAAATATTTGAACTGAATAAACTTGTAGTCTGTCTCATTTTTTACAACACGCGAGGTTTCTCGTTTATTCACATAACATTTTTATTAAAAAAATTAAAATTGTTATTTAAGAAATACAAAAAAAAAACTTCAAACGACAAAAATAAGAAAACACAATGTATATCAACAAAATCTCTTTATTAAAAACATTCGCTCAGCAAAATTTTTCTTTACATATTGATAAACAGCAAAATCATTTCCTTTTCTGTTTAGTTTCTTAACAATGTTTTCAAAGGCTACATTATGATTTGTTTGTATGACGAACAATACGGCATACTGTCCACATACGTTGGAGGTGGTGACTTAGAGGAGTCGAGTTCCATAAAATGTTTTTTTTTATATCTTCTTGCAAATGATACAATTTCTTTTCCGTAAGTCTCTGGTTTCTGCCCGTGTGAATCGA
Source organism: Pholcus phalangioides (assembly GCF_987345545.1). Classification (NCBI taxonomy): domain Eukaryota; kingdom Metazoa; phylum Arthropoda; class Arachnida; order Araneae; family Pholcidae; genus Pholcus; species Pholcus phalangioides. The sequence continues at coordinate 17,255,590 of NW_028301607.1, forward strand.
AAAATTCCAAGGTATTCTTGTCTGGTATGTTGATCGCCATCTAGTGAGAACCAGGTTCTGTATGCTTATCTGCGTTCACAACTGAAGATGCTGGATAGGTTTGAACAGGCACAGGTAACATGTCACATGGAAACATACCAATGAAGTATGGTGTTGCCAGTCTAAAATATTTCTTATTCGAGACAAGTACATATTTAACTGCTGAAATCATGGAAAATGTTCCGTGCTGAGTTATTTCTATGACGTTGTCAAACTCCAGGTAGCCAATGACGGAAACTGGTTGGACAACCGGGGCTTTAAACTTTGTTTCCAGTCGTAGGTTACCGTGTCTGATCAGATTGAAATAATCGCCTTGACAGAGTTCGATGCTCAGATCAAAGGCGTAGATTGTGTATCTGTAATGACCGGGTGGTAAGGAGCACTCGACAACAGCGTATGCAGAAAAACACAACGGAGGTTTGATCCATTAATGTGAACTTATTAATAAATTAGAAACCAATCACAGTGCAGTTAAAACATACAGACGCGAACACACATGAGCATCACCGCGGAAGACACAATGAAAAACAAGCAAGACAGAGAGCCCGCAACACGGTGCACCGCAACAATATAGCCTCCCTCTCCTGCGTACGTGCTTGAGTTTCGAATATACGGGATGACCAGCAGCTTCCAGCCTCATAACCCCAATGTTTTCTTCATGTTGGCCTCTGATCCTGCGTGCGTTGAATCAAATAAAATACATACATATCTTTTTAACATACACAATTGTGACAATATATTTTCCTGAACCATCGGATACCGTCGCGATTAGCATTTAAAAAAAAAGAAAAAAAGAATTACACTGCATATAAAACCCCATAATTTTGACCTCCATTATCTTCGGATGTCAATTGAGAACGGATAAATCAAAAATTATTTGCGCGTTAGATAATGCCTGAAGGTTTAAAAAAAAGCTTTCTACCTTATCCCCAATCATATCATTAAATTCTAAAATTGTGCTCGGTACGGGAAAAACTTGGCAAAATTAACGTTTTGCTTTAGTAATACAAATGAACTGTATTGCGTGTTTTCAGCCCTATAGTCTCGTAATCTTCTTAACAACATTTATTAAATATTTACATCGAATGTTACTAAATTTATTTATACCTAGACAATTAGTGTAGAGGGTGTCCCTTAAATACTAGAAATAGTTAAAACTTTATAAAAATTGAAGGAATTGGTATATTTAATGCGGTTTGTGTGACAAAAAAGTTATTCTCACGAAGGAGGAGGGGGACTTCTTTTGGTACAGAAAAAAATTTACTTCAAATTTTTGTCGACAGAGGGTCATTTGATTATTGATCATTTTTGTCGCACCACTGTCATTTTCTGCACACGAGGGCTACACCTACAATTTATTGCCGATCCCGAATGGCATTCTTGTTTTTATACTCATCGAGAGGTTCGTGCGCTAATTCCTCGATGGGGGACTCCCTGCGGTAGCAATTTTTTTCTGTGGTCATGCCGCCGTTTCTGTTGTACCCCTGTGTCAGGAAAGTTTTCTGACAAGGACGAACCGGGTGTCTAGGAAATTGGCGTATTGGCAACGAGATATCGAACACGACTCAGTCACTTGGCGACTGGCATGCTAGTCGCCGCCAACTTTTGTTGAAGAAACTAGAGAAACTGCCTTTAGCATTCCTTCATATTTTCGTCATGCGAGTTTGGACTCATATTGAAAAACAATCCAGAGTATATATGTAATAAATTATCAGTTGAAAGGATATAATGAAATTTCTTCAGAATTTCAGTTCACAGGTAAATACACGATTTCTTTATTTAAATTGATATTATTTTGAAATTATAATGAAATCAGGGGCGTCGGAATTGTTTCAAAACTGTGAGTGCTCGTCTTTAGTTTTATATCGGAAAGTTTAATTTCTTAATCAGTTCTGGGATCCATGCCACAAATTACCGTGGGTGCTTGAGCTTGCACCCCTGGCTCTGACGCCACTGAATGAAATGGTAAACCAGGACTGTCATTTCAACTTTCTTCGGGGGGGGGGGGAGGGCGCACAAAGAACATATACTCACTGTATGTAAATATATATACACTATTTCTAGTGTACTTTTGACAGCTGGGGGGGGGGGGCAATAGCCCCCTAATCCCCCCAGATGACAGGTCTGTAAACACATGGGCCCGGACACTCCCGGGGGCGATTTCGAAAGATGGAGCTTCACGAAAATTAGATCTGGTAAAAAATTTCAGAAATAACCAAATGAATTTGCCAAGTAGGGTCTCAGAAAAAAAATACAGGGCTGGGGGGGGGGGGGGGCATGATGCTCTTAAGACGACCCTGGATAAGAACCTCGAGAAAATTTCAAAATACTGTCTACTTTTACATGTACCTAAACAAGCACGTGTTCCATAGGGATGGTCCTTGATTTTCCCCCTTGCTTGGAATGTCTGTAATCTAGGTCACGTACACGCACATCTGCTGTGTGTGGGAGTATTCGGGGAAAATCATTCCCTGAAACATAAGCAATTCATGCGTTGTTTGTCTGTAGTTTTGCCAGTAGTTTATTTTTTGCCTCTCGGAACCAGCTTTTGTCGTTCTATCTCATGAACCTATTTAAAATTCTGCGTGATAATATTTTAACTAATAAACAATAAAAATATATTAAATTCAACGTATATAGGTACTGAAAGGCACATTTATAGAGGAGAAACAGACATTTTACTGCGATTTTTTTTCCAAATGAAACATGAAATTATACTAAAAAATTATCTGATTTTTTTTTACCATTTTATTGTCATTTCAAAATGATATCAATTTAAATAATGAAATTTTGTATTTACCTGTGAGCTGAAATTCTGTAGCGATTTCACATATAATAGAAATTATTTTTCTTATTTCTTTGTTTCGATTTTTCCTAACCCGGTTAAGAAGATAGTACCGGATGATAAGAAGGAAAACTATAGACTGTGCTGTGTTTTTACTCAATTTCAACGTAAAAACGCTGATTGGTAAAAAAAAACCTGAATATCAGGTTTTTAACCAATCAGCGTTTTCACGCTGCACACGGCGCAAAAGTTCTATTCCTCGGAAAACCCGGCTTAAAACCGGGTTTTTCCTAGGAATAGGTTTTTTTGCGCCGCGTGAACCGAATTAGACCATGTTGCGCCGGCAGAAACGTGTTACATAATTACGCTAAGCGTTTGTGTTTTCCTAGGGTGGCGCATCAGACCAGGACGGCTATATTATATTATATGGCCTTGGCATCAGTTACTCTGTCGTCTGCATGCTCCGGCTTGAAGAGAAGGGAAAGAAAACAACAAAAATATGAAGGGAAGATCGGTGAAACACGCGGCGTACAACGCATTTGGCTCCTCCAGAAGCAGTCAGCCAATAACGCCCGACGTAAAGCGCTGTCGTGAGCCGTATTGCGCTCTGTAGGAAAACAGCCGTATTGCTTTTCATACTGGTGAGTGGATGGCATGTCGCGCTGGGTGATTCATGTCGCGCGTGGCACAGAAAACCTGCTCGCAGGAGTAGAACTTTTGCGCCGTGTGCAGCGTGAAGACGCTGATTGGTTAAAAACCTGAAATTTTTTACCAATTCGCGTTTTCACACTGCACGCATCATAGAAAACTTGCTCCTAAAGCCGGGTTTTCCTAGGAATAGGTTCCTTGCGCCGCGCGAACCGAATTAGACCATTTCCCGCCGGCAGAAACGTGTTACATAATTACGCTACGCGTTTGTTTTTATTAACGTGGCGCATCAGATCAGGGCGGCTTTTTTGTATTATAGTATATGGCCTTGGCATCAGCTACTCTGTGTGTGTGTGTGTGTTGTCTGCATGTTCCAGTTTTAAGGGAAGGGAGAGCGCTGTCGTCAGGCTTATTGCGCTCTGTAGGAAAACTGTCATGCTGCTTTTTTTATTCTTGAGCAGACTGCGTGTGGCGCTGGGCGAATCACGTAGCGCGCGGCACAGGAAACCTGCTCCCAGGAAAACCCGGCTTTACGTCGTCACTCCGCTTAAGCCGTCATAATTTTTCGATTAGATGATGACTTATTGAGGTTTTACTGTAAAACATGTACACAAATGAAAGTTTCAAAAATGAATACCACTCACCACAGAGAAAATACCAAACCACAAAAAATGTTGCCCATTCAATGGAGCCAAAAAATTTTCTGCAGATTTGACGGTATGACCAAACCCGAAAAGCGGTCCATCCAAATTTTCATGTCGAGGAGGAATGAAAACCGAAAATGGCCGATGACGGTAGGTATTTCCAGTTGTTATAAGGTTGAAGATGCGCTGCTGAAAGCCCCGATCCCCCTTTTTGTTATCTATTTCTTTGAAAGTAACTGATTTGCATTGTCGTGATAATTTAGTGCGTTAATCTCGCTAACTCTGTGTTCTTTTGAAATTGCTTGCCGTTGAGACTGCTCGATCTTGGAAGGTGATGTATTACATTACGCACGCGTCGCGATTATTCAGCCACTTGACAATCTTTCGCCTTTCTTCGACGGGACCTCGTCATATAGTATATGTGTGTGTACATTCAGCGGTCGGTCGGTCGGTATGGACAACGAAAACCTACCGCAATTTGAATGTCGCCCTCATGTATTCGGTTTACGGAAACAGCCTCTACATTTCACTCCGGAAGAGGGCGAGTGACGGAGTGATCGTGTGAGTGACCGAGTATGTGGATGGGTGTCCGTATGAAAAACTCACTTGCTCACACATACATTCACTCACCAACTAACTTGTTCACTCATATGAGTAACCGAGTGTGTGGCGACTGACAAGAAATATCATGCACAGCCAGGCTCTATAACTTGCATGATTTCAGCACATTTCCCTAAAGGACGTGGTTGTACTGGGAAGAACTCCTAACCTGAGTGGAAGTGACGAGTGACAGTATGAACGACACAGTGAGTGGGTGAATTATTGAGTGCCATATGAAACTCACTTGCTCGCCCACTGAGTCACTCGTACATTCACTCGCTCACTCTTGTTTACTCATACATTCGCTCGCATTCATATGATGATTCTTGTGCAGTCACTCACCCACTGTACCTCATATGGTCACTCTGGGATGAAATGTCAGAGGTGAATTTTCCTGGATCCCGTGGGCAACATATGTCAGATGATTCTTTTTCTTGCACTGCAAACTAATGCATTCTTTCTGTTGTGTCTATTGATAGGTATTTTCAGACTATCTATTTGTTTTTGAGTAGTTCTCGCAAACATGGGGAGTAATCAGCCTTCTTAATAATACTGTGGGCACCAATAAAAGTGCTTGTTTCTAAGTCACTCTTGTTCATGGGCTTGCACACTCTCTAGGTTCCCCTTTTTGGCATTCATTTACTGCATATAAAGGTGGCTTGTGAGGGAGGTGTGACGGCACCCTCTGAAAATTTCAAGTCATTAATTTTATAATTCAAATGTATTTGGTACCAATTTAATACCATTGAATTTCTTTTCTTTTTGTTAAATCAATTTGTTAAATTAGAAAAATATTTTCAAAAGACACTGAAATAAAGTGTCCTGTAAACTACAGGACATATGGTCAAGGCTTGGTGGAGCTTTACATGGAAAGATGCATGTTCTTCTTTCCTCTTTAGGTGCTTTCCGTGGTATGGCCAAACAAGATACCCTTATTATTGAGGAACATGAGAGGAGGGGGAAAGGGGATAGTTAACACAAGTTATTACGCTCATTTTGGCCACGTATAAAAACTCTGGATGTTGATGCTGCCATTTATCAGCTATCTTTTGCATTTTTTAAAATTAAAATATATTTAAATATTAAAAATAAAAAAAAGAGAACTTTATCATTAAAATATAAATCTTTTAAATTAGAATAATAAAAGTGAGTTTTTTGCAATTTGCATAAAACCATTGCCGATGACAACTGCTGGACCAAAATAATGATTTCCAATGTTGATGTTAAGATATCAGTAAGGCTCATTGCACAAATTATTTATGTTCATGTTGCATTGATAGAGCATTAGTTTTGTACTGCATAGATATACAGATAATGTGAAAAATAATTTGATAAACAAAAATTATCGAATGCAGTGCAATACTTTACTAATTACAAATAGTACATGTACTCAGGGCTGGAACTAGAGGGGAGTAGCAGAGAGGGTGTTTGTCCCGGGGGTGGCAAGTTTTGGGTGGGGAACACAGAACACCAATGTGTAAAATTATCAAATTTTAAATTGGTGGAGCGGCAAAATTCCTAGTTTTGGCTCTGCAACTGTACCTGACTACATATCACCGACAGACGGCGGTAGGCCTATATTTTTAGAAATCTGCTGCCTCTTCCTCATGCTGCTTCCTCAAATCTGCTCCTCATTAACTTAGAACTTTATTCTTTATTTCTTTCGGTCACTAACAAGCTTTCACAATGTATTTTGCTCACATGTTTATGCAGGAGTGTAATGATTATGTAGAGAGATCAACCATTCGCTTACTCACTGATATGGTTTTTTGCTCTCTGCGTTAGTCCCATACTCATTCATTTTTATAGTTGCTCTCTTAAGCTTGCACTCTCTGTGTCACACTTTTGGCCACTCACTGACCTGCCCTTCGCTGGCAGATCGATGGGGGTTTTTCCATTCGATCCAATTTTATCAATTCATTTTTTAATTTTGCCACTTCTCTAAATTTACCGACCTGGGCTGTATATATGCCTCTCTACGTCGTAGCAAAAGCTGTATGTGTTAATGTCAAGGTACTGCCTCAACTGCACATAGTGATGTTTGAAATGTTATAAATCGTACATGGCCGTACCATACGTGTGGGATAAATGTGGTCCTCTGAGTCATCCGATATTGCCCACAACCTCAAGTCTAATTTTATAAAAATGAACTAAGAGGCACCTTCTTACAGATCACTTAAGCGACCTGCAGTGCAGTTTCACATCACTTGAGTAGCCCATGGCACATTCCCATCACTCAAGTGACCCACAGCATATTTACAGATTGGTAGTTATCCACAGCTCAGTTTCAAATCACTTGAGTCACCTGCGTTACTGGTCCAGATCATTTGAGTGGCTCGTGAAATATTTTCAAACTAAAGTTTTTAATTATTTGAGCTGAATTGGGTCTCCTCTTTTATTTTACAAAACAGACCTTTTCCCCTGTCCCCTATATTATCCAGCTCTTGAGTGCTGGGTGGACAGTTCTTGTAATCAGGTTTTACTGCATTCGACCCAATGTGAACAAATTAATCGTAGTGTGATATAAACACAATCAGCCCTTAGTGTTGAATAGTAGAATAATGCCTTCCGCCCCCCCCTCCCCTTGCGCAAATTAGTTACAAAATTACCTGTGATCATTTTCGTAATTTATTGGTAAAGAAATTGGGATTTATATGGTGTGCTATTGAAATGCTTGTAATTCTTTATAAAAGAAGTAGTTAAAATCCTATAACATCTTTTATGATAATCGCCTATATTAATTTTTTTCAACCACCGGCCGCGGCCTAATAACACTAGTCACACCACACCGGACCGTGAGCGATTCAAAGTTTCATTTTTCCCATTCATTTCTCTTTAGTTGTTTGCATTAATGGGCCTTTCACTTAAAAGCGATTTACCGGGCCTCAGGCTTCGAAAGTTGAGAACCATTGGTCTGTGTGACAATACTATTCTTCCATTCCCTGTACACTTCACTATAGTGTTAATACAAGGTCTGACCAGTAAGTAAGGCAAATCATCCCTCCCCCCCTTTTTAAAAATTTAAACAGCCAGCTACATTAGCATTATTCTTTATTATTTCTTATGCCACTTAACATCTGTGCTCATTTTTTAAATAATTTCTTGGCAGGTGTTTGCAGGGCTGCAACTAGATGATTTGTCAGCCGGAGCAAGCAAGCATTTTGGTGGCCCCTTGTAATGTTGAGAAGGGAATGTAAGAAGAGGTTTGAAAGGTGAAATTTGCACCCCCTTCCAGTTCGGCGTCCCAAGCACCAGACCCACCTACGGTCCTGAGTGTCTGTTCATATAGTAGTTTTAATGTAAAAGAGTTGCCAATGTATTGCGTATATCAGTATGAAATTGTTTAAAATTGGGTAAAACTGCAATAGAAATCCACGAAATGTGTATTTGAGATAAAGCTGTGTCTTGCAAGACAGTATTTCAGTTTGTGGATTGCACTGGAAACACCAGGTTTTGTCTCCAGTAACTTTTGACTGTAAAAACATGGCATCATATGGCTTATCGATGAAGTAGCTGTACGACTCTATGTGTTGTTTTTGTTCATTGCTTAGGTGATGAGGGACAAATCTTACACAAAGTTTGTGTTTACCCAAATCCTTGATCACAATGCTTTGGACAATTTCACATGCAAGATTAGATTCTTTCACTGTAAATTGGATGGGCAAACGTGCATCTTGTGACAAGAACTACTGAATTATGTCAGCATTTGCCACCGTTATGCTCATCACAGGCCTTCCACTATGATGCTCATCTTCGACACTTTCATGACTTTCACGGAAGCGTGTGAACCACTGTCTTTCAAAGCGTCTTTCGAGGTACAGCTTCATCTTTGTACATATTTCATGGGTTTCTGTTGCAGTTTTACCCAGTTTGAAACATAATTTCATATTGATTCTCCTCTCCATTATGCAGTGCACTAACAACTCTTACCTTACAGCTACCACAAGGAGAAAATCCTGCCAAAATTTTTTGAAAAACAAGCGCAGATGTTCGGTGACATAGGGAAGAACGTGATGCTCATGTGGCAGCATGTCTGGCTGTTCACATGAAAGGGATGGTTCTCACCCTGAATTGACTAATCTCAGGTACGAGATCGCCATGGTTCTAAAAAATTGGCATTGGCTCTGTGTATGATAATCGAGTCAGGGCTCTAAGGACAGCACAACATTCCCAGAAATCATGTCAGCATCTCTGGGTATCGGAAAAATAGTCCTTCAGTCTTAATAAAGTCAAAGAATATACAATTTTTAATGGTTTCGTCAGGAGGAAAAAAAGGTCTCAAGAAATTTGGCTGGTGCCTAAATTTTGTTTTGATTTGTTCAGCTGTGCCATACATGTGACTTATTATGACTCATAGTAGCTTTCAGTAGACGACCGCCCTAAAGGTTATTACAGACATTAATAAAGTTTGCATTATGGTTTCTTGTGAAACTGATTTCATATTTTAGATGTTTGTTATAGTTTTTTTTCCATCAAAGTTGAATGTATTGTCTATATAATGAGTTATTTTTTAATTTGCTGTGTCAGATGATTTGGAGTATTCTGAAACAAACGTTGGATCTGCTCAGAGTCACGGTGTGAGGAAGAACATTTCAATAAAATTAAAAGGTAAAGGAAGGGGAGGTCGTGGCCGTAAGAGTGTGAGAGGCAAGCGATCCACTTCTAAGAAAACGGTTGGAGCTGAAGATGAAGATCAAGCCAGGACAGTCGAAGATCTTATATCTGAAGAAACTGCTTCAGAAAAGCTGAGTATGTCTTTATCATTATTAATTGAATTTTGTAACACACTGATCCCTTGTTATATCCCATGTATTGGGAGCCTCTTCTGAAATTACTGCACAATATAACCGACAACAATCTGGGTGCTGATGTTCAATATTTTTAATTTCAATTCTAATAGAAGATATACAATATGTATAGGAATTTTATAATGAAATGGGGGGTGGGGGGGGGGTAGTATAGTAAAGAGCCGATCTCCCAATTAAAAAGTCTCGCCACAGAGAGCAACAGGCCCAAAACGATACAATTATTCAATCATTACATTATATTTAACTCACAGTTCAAAAAATTGGTGGCAGCACTATATAACAAGCATTACACAGAAACAAACCACACTAGGTTCACAACATGGACACGCACAATCTAACATGTACCAATTCGTTAGTTCTGTAGATCAATATGGAGGAGGTGCATGTGGGGTTAAGTAGTAGTATAGTGAAGGGATACTAAACCATCAAATGTTTTTACATGCTGACATGTGTTAAGCATGTTATCAGGAGTGATTTTATTGTGAAGGAATTTCTAACTTTTCCTAGTAACTCAGATGAAATTAATCATGGTTATCTTTCATCCGAAAAACTATCATTTGCAATCGAACAGTGTGTACCCCAGTATGGTTCTATAGGCATCATGCAGGACTCTCATCACAAGAATCCAGGTTCAAACCCTGTTCACAGCACAGTGGTTGTCAGTCGAAGTTGGTTTTTTGCGGTTTTTCAACTTCAAGGCACAAATGCAAATCAGTCCCCATTTCAAAAAGTGTCTCTGCAAAGAACAGGCAAACATTCAATATGATACTTACAAAACATGAGAATTCAAGCATTTGGCATTTCTACAGATGACAGCAACACAGTAACACTAAACAATCATAACTTTGAGAACATGAATTTTATGGTCACATACACACACAAAACACGTTCCTGCATATATTGTTAGAAATTATGCAGGGGAAAAAATGAGGTGCATGTATGGTTAAGAAGGTGATGTTAGCTTCTCAGCTTAAAGTGTTGGATATAAATTGCTCCTATATCAGTTAATACGAAATATTTTATTTTTTCCCCTATTTTTCCATATTGAAATTCTACTGTATCGGTCTTTTTTTTATAAATTGTGTTAAAAAGTTGCAATTAGGGTCACCGGGCATCCGTGTTTTAAAAGTGTCATCAATATATTGCTTTTTGAAGGTAAGCAAAATATCTTCAGCAGTTGATTCAAATCAGAAATCATTAATTGGTATGTAGGCGGAGATAGACTTGGAAGTGTCTGGGGGGGGGGGGGGGGGCACGCTGATGATGATGGCAATTCATCTATACATATATGTACTAGATCAGTCGACTTCACCTTTGATTCCGCCCATGCTTAGTGCATAAATATAAGAGCAGTGAAATGATTTGACCAAAAGTTGACCAATTAGAGATATGTAGCTGAATGTCTTGTTTTTGGTCTAATGATATAATCAGTCAAGGATTCTGTGTTTTTGTGAGCTGAAAATCTGGTATCATCTGATCACAACTTTTTCTTATACAAGTTTGATGACTACTACTACTCATACAAATACAAGGCCACAACAGGCAAAATGCTCAATGAGGTGGCTGAGAAAAAATTGCCCATAACAAATATGGATGTCATATATTTAAAAAAAATATAGGAACCCCAGTTACAAATGCAATCATAAAAACTAAAAACTATGTATACATGATAAAATATAATACAATATATGCCTGTAAGAGTGCCGTCTTAACGCATGGGCCCACCCGGGCACGCCTCAAGAGAAGAGGGGCCTCACTAAAATGAGATCCTGTTGAAATTTTCTAGGATTTACCAGGTAGGGCCTCAGAAAAACCCCTTGGCCCAAGGGCCTGTGATACTCTTAACCAGTCAAGTGGTAATGACACATATATGGGTCAATCTGTTTTCAACCCTTGAGTGGTGTTGATGAATATATGGGTCATGGAGGATCTATTCCTTCCCCCTTTACATGTTGTATTTTGACTGACACCTTCAACGGCTCCTAATCCTCACTCATTCAAGTGAATGAAGCACTTGGTCAAAAAGTTACAATGAATTGGCCCTAGACCATCACAATGACTACCTTATATATAGAACAAGGTGTGACTTTTTTTACTGGTATCTTGGAAGTAAAAATACAAGATTGTTAGAATGGGATTGGGGAGGGGTATAGAGGAAACTTTCCAAGGAGGAACCATGTTTTTCCCCGCTTATATTCACAATATGTGAAAAGCGAAGCTGCACGTCAAAATTCTTCTGAAATTTTTTTTATATTTTAAATTCAGTGAAATCTCGATATGACAATAATCTGCAGACCATGAAAAAATGTCTTTGTAGAGGGATTATCTTTATATCGAGAGGCAGCAGTTTAATATTAGGCTATAGGCATTGTTAAATAAGACTTGGAAAAAAAATCGTTGTAGAGGTACTTATCCTTGAATCGAATATCATTGTAGCGAGATTTCACTGTATATAAACACGTAAATTAACGTATGCAATCTGCCAAAACCCCCAAAAAAAGTTTATTGGCTGGAAGATAAAATTAAATTTTTTTTTCACAATTTCATTTTTAGGAACTGATTCCAAGCTATATGTATATAGATTTAACTTGTGACTTGAATAATATTTCAACTATTTGTTGGTTTCACTCAACAGTTATATTTCTTTACATATTTTAATCACATATTTTTTTTATATATTGTGAAACCTCGCTATAACGATACTCGATAATACGATAAATCCACCTGCAATGATGTTTTTTTCAAGTCTTGTTTGGAAATGTCAATACTCTAATGTTGAACTGCTACGTCTCGATATAACAATTATCCCTCTACAACGATATTTATTTTTAAAATATATTATATATATTACTACTGAAGTCCGAAATTTTCCAGTTTACTCATCCCCTGTATATTAATTCCTATGATTTGGGATCATCTCCACGTTGGTGTATTGTTTTGTGATAATTATAACTATTTAGTTATGATTAGCTACGGCAACTTTAACGATTAGCGGAATCAAAATATTGATATCTTTAAATATTGATATTCAGGAATACAGATATCCCATACACAGGGATCGATGTATAGGGGCCGAAAAAATCCAGAAATTCGGATATTTGCCGGGTCAACTGGGCCGGTCGGAAACTAGCCGAACACACATTGACGTCCTTAAAGGACCCCCTTGAGCCAAGATTATAGTTATTTTACAGGAAAAAACTTGAACCTCCTCCGAAGGAAAAAAAATCGGAAACCCCCCCTTGAGAAAATTTTGTTTGCGCTTATGCGAAACATATTTTTGATCAAAATTTCTAGGTAATTTTATTATAAAATCATGAAAAGAAAAGCTTCTGACACAGCTAACATATGTATGTGATTTTTTGGAAAATTCTCAAATCAGGTGGTGTTTCACCACCTAAAAGTTTCTTATTCTTTTCTTTCTTTTGAAAAAAAATTACAAAATTACTCAACTGAGAAGTTAGTTGCAAAGTATCAGAAATACTTTTTTTGCCCATTTGAAAGCAATAACAGTTCATGTCAAATGTACCCCATCACAGAAAATAAATAAAAAAAATGAATAATAGCTTGTATGGCCTATCTCAAAATCTAGATTTGCTTTATTTTAAAACGTATAATATTGCCTTTTTGAAACATTGTGCTACATGTTTAATTTTTTTTTCTAAAGCAAAATTTATTGTTATTCCAACATCTTATTTCTTTTTAATTGCGCAAGAATTTTTTTTTTTTTTTTTTTTGTGAAATTTGAAAGAAAAGAAATCATACAGATAGGTGTTGGTTTATCAAAAATGATATCGAAATTTCAGAATTGATATTTTTCACTTACAGGAGTAAGAAAAGTTTGTGTTCAAGAGTAACAAAACATTCATTAGAACTATATCCCTCATACACTCCAGTACCATTTTATAGAAAAGTGACAAGAAAGGTAGTCGGATACCATAAAGGGTTAATGCGATCACATCAAGATTTAAGGTTTTCGATAACTGATTTATAACTGTACAAAAAAAAATCCCACTTCTGAGTATGATGACCATTTTTTTCTGTTTGGTCAAATGGGGCATATGTCGATGGGACAATTTGTTTTCTTTTTTTCCACAACAGGTTTCAAAATGTTAAATTATGCATTGTTTTTTTTTCAATTGTTTTGAAACAGGATTCTCTCCCATTTTTCATTTGAAATTCTTTTTTTTTTATTCAAAAATTATGAGTTTTTCATTTGCCACCTCGTTAGGCATTTTGCCTGTTGTGGCCTTGTATTTGTATTTAGTTGGAATGGAAAGTTTAATGTGCATTACAAATTACAATACTTTTTATAATTTTTACAGTGCGTTTCTACTGATTCCACTGTGAAAGTCTTTTGGCTGAGGAACTGTGGATGTGGTCAGTTGAAAGAAACTGACACTAAACTAAAAAACAACTTTTTATTACTTTACACATGCCTTTACTATAAGAAGGGTATCGTAAAAGAAGCACTACATGTACAGTGTAGCAATGTACATTGCACATGGATCATATGAGGTATTGCTGCCTGATTAGAATATTGTGAACTGATCACAGAAATTTTTGTTAGTAAAGGATCCATATTCTGAGCTCCTACATAGTCTTGCAGATTGATAATGTTAACTTATAGTGAAAAAAATAAGTCCGGTTTATGCTGTCAGTTTCTTTTTTGTTGAACCAAAGTTCAGTTAATTATAAACAAGTTTTTTTCCCATGTTATATTAGTTTGTTCCGTACAAAAAATGATAACAATATGCAAGTGATAACATTATGTGATAATAAGTAGTGCCTAATGTATTTACATTGAAAAATAATGGTTGATTGGTGCTGCAATTCCATGTTTTCTTAATGCATTCATTTTGAAACAGTTTCAGATTCAAATCTGGATGAAGTGATATCTAAGATCGAAACACCCTCATTCAGTCCCATGGAGAGAGTCTTTACGGAGCCCCTCCATCAAAACAAAAAATTACGTTGGAATCATAAGGTTAGCATATTTTTATGAAATATAAATTCTTATCTTTGAAATTTTTATCTTGGCCAGTATAGAAAGTATAGAGTTCTTTGCAATTTCATTTCCTACATGATTTCCTAATTTTTTAATTTAAATATCTGAAGTGAATATTGCATTAAGAAACAGATTTTTTTTTTTTTTGTATGACTCGGGAGAGACAGGGCAACAACTTTTTAATGGTTTTGAGCACGTGGTGTCCATATAAAAAAACTAATTCTTTATTTCAATAAAAAACTACCAGCTACAATACCTGGCGGTGCCCAGGTTTTCTTCAATTACCATGAGGATTGAAAAAGTGACAAGCCAGTTATTATGCTGGCAGGATTAAAGAAGTGACAAACCAACGTAAAGGCATATGGGGACATTCAAGTATTACGTCAGCATCAATGGGGGGGGGGGAGTTTCCGATTAGCAGACTTTCGATGACGCGGGGGGGGGGGGTTTGGAAGATGTGCCCACGTCATCAACCATCCTTTATGAAATATTTTTGATGGCATCTCACTCGGTGCGCCAAAGACGAGCAAAATCTTTCGCTTGTTTGTGGGCACCTGAACTAACGTTCTCCCTAATGATAAATCCCTTACAGAGCCACTTCAGTGATCTCTAAATGTTTCACGAATCCTTCAAGTGCTCAGGAAATGTTTCCGGGCTGCTTAAGTGCTCTAGAACGTGCCACGCATCAATCAAGCGATCTGTAATTATGTCGCGGATCACTTAAGTAATCTCGAATGTTCCGCGGGTAAGTTGAGTGATGTATAACTGCACTGGGGGCCGCTTAAGTGCTCTAAAACTGTGCCACATATCACTCAAGGGATCTCTAAATGTGCTACGGATTGTTTAATTGTTCTGGAACTGTGTCACGGGTTACTTAAGTGATCTTTGAATGTGAAAGTGATCTTTGAGGCCTACTTCAGTGATCTGAAAATGTTTCACGGGCCACTTAAATGCTCTAGAATTGTGCCACAGGTCATTTAAGCGATTTGAAAATGTGCCACTTAGTTCATTTTTATAAAATTAGGTTTGAGGGGGGGGGGAAGCCACATCAGATAACCTACGGGGCCACATTGGTCTGTGGGTCAAGGGTTTACCAAGTATGGCTTAAAGGGTCGGTTGCTATGAATTTCTTAAAGAGAAATTTTGAGTTCTTACCCTTCAAAATAGCATTGACCATAACATATAAAGGTATTTTCTTTCGAAATTTTAATTTTTTAAAAAATGTTTTTTACATTAAAAAAAAAATTGTTTGAGGGAAAGGTGCACGAGCCTCTTATGCCCCCCTCCTGCATACATTTCTGATCCCGCCAATATGTGTTAGGAGGTGGGGGCAGTGCTGACGTAATTTTGGTGACGGGGGGAGGGTGATCAAAAATGGCTAAAAATTTGCTTACGTAATACTTGAACGACCCCTATGCATGTCTGAAACTCATTCTTAAGGAACCACAGTAACCAAAGTAAATATTCCAAAAGTCATTGTTGAAGCCCAGGAACCATCGTTGTCTGACAGTTTTTGCCCATTTTGGGAACTTGCCTAGCTCTGATGAACTTTTACAGTAGCCCATTGTTCATAAGTAGAGCCCCGTTTGGTATATATGTAAAATTTTGTAACGATAAATCTAAAATTAGATTTGTATAGAGAACATACATACACACAGACATAAAATAAATTTCATATAGATACATACCCCTTCCAACATGAATGACGTATCTGAGTTCTAAATATTATTTGGATACTTTTTCTAATTGGAAGTATGCCTTTAGGGTTAATGGTTTGCCAGTAAAATGTGGCCAAACAAATTATGGAATTGGCCTGTATAATCCGTGAACAGGAATTTTGCTATTTAAAGAAAAATTTTTGTATAATCTGTAGTATCTATTATATATAACCAGAATGCAAAAATTTCATTCTCAAATTATGAAATCTTGAGAAAAGCTTTTGGTCAAGATTCTTAAAAAAGTTGATTCTTTTACTGCCATTGAAAAAAATGTCATCTGTTAATTTTAAATACCTAAAACTACTTTTTCCTTCCAACCTGTCAAAAAAAAAAAGAAGCTGCAGATAAAATTCATCAGTAGGCTAAATAATATACACTAAAAAATTAAAATGTTTTTCAAAAACATGATGTGTAGGTTATACACAGGAGGGTACAGTACATGTGTGATAGAAAATTGAAAAGGCACATTTGATTAAAGGTGGTACATGTAACTTTTGCATATCTTATGCGTCACTCTAGTGCAGTGGTTTTTAACCGGGGTGCGATATCTGAAAAAAAAGTAACAAAAAAAAATTGTGGGTGGTTGCTACCACCCACCTTTGTGAAATGAGTTTTTCATAACCATGAAAGCAAGGCAGGAAAAACGGATCTCTTGAACATGAGTGATGATATTTGGGTGACCCTTTCGAAAAAGAACCTCAATTTCAATATATTATGAAAAATCAAAAACTATTAGTCACTAAAATAGAATAGACTTGTAGATTTAATTTTGTTGCTTTGATATAATATGCCATACCTGTCATATTTTTTCCTTCAAAAAATTAATTTCACTATTACATTTTGGGTTTAGAACTATTGGCTTAGAGGGTGCCAGAAGGTGAATTGAAAAGATTTGGGGGATGGAAAAAAGGTTAAGAACCACTGCTCTAGTTCATTTTATTATATTTAAAGAGGCTTTATGTAGTTTTCGCCCCCCTAGGTAAACCTGATTGGAGAGAAAGTTATCAACCCCCTCATTCATTGCTGTGAAAAATGTTCTTTACCTATTCTGAATTATGGAAGATTGGTGAGCAAAATTATGAGACATTTAAAATGTGATATTTGCTTATGCTGTTGCTCCTTTTAGATTTCTGTGTATGAGTGGGGGAAAAAGGCAGTTGTGAAGTGTGAATGATCTTGTATTATAAAATGAGAAAGCGATTCTTTATTAATAAATCTAAACTGAATGCTGATTTATCGAAACACAATCTTTAATTAGGCTTTTTTAAAATTTATATTTGTAATGTTGATCATGTTTATTGTATTCCCAGGCATATTTTTATTCAATATGCGGAGTGGCCAACTGTACTATGAACTATCCATAGTTCCTACAGATGGCTGCATTCAACTACTTACTATGGGAGATATGTATTTAATATTACAGAAATTGTTTTTCCATCATACATTTTTTTCTCGGAAAAACAAAATTCAGTTCTTTTGAATTTCTTGCAATATTTTACTTATTTTTATATAGCATCAAACTTCTCACTGACTAGCTGTAGCATAACAAACAGTTCATGTACTCATGTGACAGAATCATAGAGTTTGAGAGAAAGAATAATGGCCAAGAAAAGGGTCTGTGATTCAGTTGATGTATCGTTTGCTGTAACAATAGTTCAGAGCTCCTGTAGAATTCACCAAATCCATTTCTATCATTTGTTATATATATCCATTAAGAGTGTTGCAGTGAGTAACATTTTATAGTGCACTCTTGGTGCATTTTTGTTTATCCAAATATTTGCAGACAACAAAATGAAAGAAAACGAAATGCAAGTTTTTACCAAGGATATTTATTCATGGCAGCTCTTGTATCTATTTTTTGTTTAAGTCATGACAATTCAGAAGTTCATTCAACATGTTTCAAATTACTCTTTTGATATTAACAATAAACAATATTACACACGACTCATAATTAGTTGGGAAATCTCTCATCAACTGTCTGGTTCTGTATCCCTATGTTTGATGTCAGTCCATTGACGCATCCGTTAATCGTGATCTGTAGACTTCATTAATTTCTTGACATTCATTGAAATACACAAGACCTAATTTCTTGTTATGTATAGCGGTAGTGAAGAGAGAATCGATATTCACTCTGAGAAATGACTGATCAGAGCAAGCTAGTCAAAATCCAGCTTGTTTTTGTCATGTCCGACGAAATGACTGGTCAGAGAGAGAGTCCTTTGATCACAGACGTTAACCAAATCTAGGAATCCACCTTGAGAAGCAAGTTCTTGGACACCAGGTTGTCCATTCATTAATGAAGATCGGCACATATGGCAGGAATTCAATCAGTCTAATGACCACAGCAAATAGATGAGAATGAACTAGACATCTATAGAATACATTAGCTAAAACGTATTAGACAATTAAAAATCTTCTGGAACAAGCTGGTGATGACTAAGTGCCCAGGCACTAAATGTTAGGACTAGAATATGTTATTTCTTGAGATTAGCTATAGCAAGTGAGAGAGAAGTATTCGTGAGCTTTATGTAAACAGGAGTTAAAGAAATTTTCGGACTACTTGATCAATGAACCTTTCTGTCTTCACCTGAAAAATATGTCTCAAGGAATTGTTGCTTCACAAAACAACAAAATAGATAAAGAGAAATTTATTCACACAGAGGTGTTACAACCTTGTCGAGCGCGGGAAGAACCAATAATTTCTTTTCTTCTCCCACGGACGCGCACGCTTTCTCGTGACGATCGCAGCGCCACAGAATCAAACCATGCGATGGTTTCACCACTCATAAGCAACATTCCCTCTAATTTTTTAAATTTTTCCTGTGCCAGTGTGTCTTGTCTGTGCGTGGTAATACAGCTTGTAATGTACACCAATATAGTTATTTAGAAGTTTTGTATGTGCAGTATAAATCTCACTCAACAGTTCCTAAATACTTTTAGTTCTGGACCCCCCCCCCCCACTTATAGCAGCGAAAACTTCAGCCATCTACAATGAGAATGTTCTTGAACGATGGAGGACATTCTATTTAGTACCAGTAAATGTGATGCGATAGCAATGCCTGGATGAACTAAAACAACATTTCATGCTCCTATCGAGAGATGTCACCCACTGACACAGATATGACCATTGTCCACCCAGAGAGACCATCTTGGGATGGTGTTGTTGATAAATAGAATAGCTTATTCTCCCCCCCCCCCACCCCCAGGTAGTGAATTCTAACACAATTGATGCGCTTAAAAAGAAATATGATAAACATGTTGGAGTGAATCAAAAGCTGTCCATACTTAGAATAAGACAACCATTAGTATTCTTTATGAGCATTGTGTAATATTTTATCTTGTATATATATTGTTTGTAATTGCATTTTTAATTGGGTTGCTGTATTTTTGAAATATGACATCCATATTTGTTATCGGCATCTTTTTATCAGCCACCTCGTTAGACATTTCGTCTGTCGTGGCGTTGTATTTATGCTCTTTCCCAAAGGGATGGACTGTCTCAGAGAGCAAGATGTCACTCACAAGCATATTTGTCAAATCATAATATTACTACTGCAGTCTACCAAGGTTGCACCAGTGCTTTTGCACTTACATTTAATTAAAACTTTTTCTTTTAAAGAATTTTTTTCCAATAAAGCTTTGATGTATAATTTACATTAGTAGTGGACTACTCCAGTAAAAATGCCATGGACCCTTCCCAATTAGGGACCTCTGGTATATATTTTCAGTGTGTGTGGTTGACCCTGCAACACTTGTTTCAGAAAATGTTGTGTGGCAGGTGCTGTTGGAGCTCAGATATAAGGAAAACATTAGGGGAGGAGGAGTCTAGGGTTGTCAGACATCCATAGATACGACCCATAAGGACATGTGCAGGGAGGGATTGGGTTGAAATTCATGAATAACTGAGGGACTCTGCAATTTCAAAAAGTTGATCGAGCACGGGGGTTCCTGTGGACCATTCTTCTAGGTTCTAGTATGTATGGGGTGTTGTGTATTGAATAAACTTCTAATTTTTGAAATTGAAAAAAAAGAATATTTTTGAGTGATTTTTTTTTTTTTTGACTACTATGATGAGGTTGTCCAGAAAGGGGAAGGGTACTCCATGGTAAAGCTTAACATTCATCACTACTGAGAGGCTTTATGCCAGTGTTGGCATGCCTGGATGTGACACAAATTAAAATGCCACTCAATTCAGGCAGTCAAACTCAAAAATTTTTCTTGTATCTATTGATTGTTGTGGACAAAGTCTGCTGATCTATGAGTGAAAATCTGAGTAAACAACATTAATAACCATTGTTAATCTGTTTGATTTTTATTTTTGAGGAATTGTTAATTTGTTTTTTGGTTTTCTTAAGTCTTTCAATTGTGTTCAAAATAAAAATTTGTTTTTTTATTAGATTCCATGTAAACATGTGTTTTGTTATGAATGCGCTAAGAAAGCAGAGAAATTATGTCCCAAGTAAGTGAATGTTTTTAGAAAAACTTCTGTATATGAATGTGTGACATAAATTTTGAAACCGATTGGTTAAAAATATAAAAAAAAAACCGTTTATTTATATTTGCGTCTTTTATCTCACCTTTCGAAGGTAAAATGACCTCCTTTATTGCTTATTTGCCATTTTCTTGATTTTATTTTCCACTATTGTGAAGCCAGAGTCAGAGAGTTTAGTGCGCAGTTTGACCCAATGTAGGTCCTGTGGTGATTCTAGATTATGACAACCATCCTTGTACATCATATCCATTTTAGGGTTGAATTTTGTCAGTGATATTCTTCAATTCCACAACATACACCATTTGTTTTTCTTGAATTTCCCATAAGTATTTTTCTCTCTGTTACTTGATGTCAATATTTTTTATTTATATTTATAAATTTCAAATTCTGTCACAATGATAATTTTGACATTGTAGAGAAAGGGATATTTACGAGACAGAAGGTTAGTCAAAATAGGGTGTTGAGGTAGAATTTGTTTATAACTTTGGGTACAGTGAAAGTTCATAATCACTAAAAACGTTGCTGTTGTAACAGATTTCTCGTTATAAGTGAATGTAAATTTTTTGCACTGTCAGATTATGAATTGTTGCTTTATCTGCATTAAAATGTCTTGTAGATAGTTTCCTCTTGTGAACTAAAAGAACTCCATTCATGAAATGTTTTTTGGCAATTCTCTTTGAAATTTTTGAATAGAATTTAGCACTATGAATACAATTTAGAAAACTAACCGGACAGTCAAAATTCTCAGTTATATCACTGCTCATTTCCAAAGCTGTATATATTGGTTAATATTTTTCTGTTTATTTGAAAGTTCTTTTTAATACAGTTTATTCAGCCATTTGAAATGGGTTTGTACTGTAAGAGAGTTCTGGTCATATATAATTCATTGCAATGACCACAGTCACTGGGATACTTCACTCATAGTTTAAAAAATAGATGCAGGTGATAGCACTATAACAAGCATTACACAGAAACAAACTTGACATTAGGTTCACAACATGGACGCACATTCCAACACGAACCAATTTGTTAGAAGTTCCTCAAAGGAATATGGACAAGGTGGATGTGTTGCTTAGTAGTAGTAGTTACTGGGAGAGACAAAAGTTAAAGTTGTCACATATTCTGTGAGTACAGCGGGAAAGCTTAAAAATAGAAAAAGGAGGTAAAAATATGACTTCTCAGTGTCCATTCTTTGTTAGAAGTACCTCAGGCTGATGTTTACAAGAAATATTTGTGATAATAATTCTCATCTTTAGTTTAACTTCTTAAAAAAAGACAGAAATCATGGTGCTTGTGGTAATTTTTCGAGGTTATAATGAAAGCTTTCTAATTTTCAATTTGTTATAACTGAATATTTGCTGTATTTTTAACACTTCAACTTGACTCTTTGACAGTCACTTGCAAATCACTCTTATAAGCCGTACTTATTATATCACTATTACTGTATTTATGTCATAAGGTAGACATATTGTGTAGCTATATATACAAAGTGGTCATGCAAAATAAACTTGCCGAAACACGAGTCCCTAGCAGCCGCAAAAATGAATGTGAATGGAATTCGATATATGGGTGTGTCAAATTATGTGCTCAAGAAAGGTTTTTGTTTCACTTCCAATCTCTAGTAGTCATGGTCACATGATCTCTATATTTTGCATAATATATAGTTTAATTGTTTTCTTTTTAATTTTGGTTATTTTTTATGAAACTTTCATGGTCATACGTTTTTCAATATTTATTAACGTTTCATTATACCTAATTCAGATGTGATGATAAAATCCAAAGAGTAGAGCAGACTGCATTAGGAACTGTATTCATGTGTACGTTTGGTGGTTCAAGGCTTGGTCCTGTTTCATGTGGTCGAACTTATCTGAGTCAGAGGGACCTACAGGTATATGTCTATATTCTCATTAAGATATTTAAGAATTTGTTTGTAATGAATCTATCATATCAACTGTGCCTGATTGAGCATTAATAAAGTACATTAGACTCGGGACTATCTAGCCTAATATGGCGGAGGGGTGCGCCAGATAACAGAAAAGCCAGATAGCCCATGGTTCTATAAATGCTCACTTTCTACCTCCACCCATACCATCAAAAACCACCTTTTTTATACTAAGACCCACTCTATTCATATTTTCTGACCTTAAGTACAGGCAGGAAAATTTTTAGGAAATTTTTCTTAATTGGTTTCTAAAAAAAAAATTATAATTTTTTTGTGCAATTTTTTTGATCAGGTCTATAAGTTGGGGGATTTCTGGATTCCAAAAGTTGGCATGTCTGCATGTTTATTATGTACTGAACTGTGTACGTTTTTAAAAATTTATTACAGAATTAATAGTCCATTAATGAAAATATTGGACACATTTCGGTTGCTTTTTTTTTTGATGAATTTCTTTTATGTTTAAAAAGGGGCACAATATGGTTATATGTGTGTTCATGTCTTGTCTATGTGTTTTTTTGTGTCTTTAAAATGTATTTTGTGTTTTTGCAAATAAAAGAAAAAAAGTCAACTCGCTTATGAAGTAATTTTTATTCGGTCCCCATGGGTCTAACTATATTAATGTTTGTGTTTTCCAGTTTCATGTCATGGAAGTAGCAAGATACAGCTGCCATATTTGTTTTACAATAGTCTCTAAAAACTAATTCTCAATTTTAAATATTTTTTGCAGGCTCACATCAATCATCGTCACTTGAAACCTGCGGCAGCCAGTGCAGCTGCTGCTGTCAGCAGTTCACAGAACAGCATCAGTCACAATAGTACTACTAACACTCTGCCTACTAATGTAAATTTAGTGCCAACACATCCTAGAGATCCTCGGGGCCACGTTCATGAAATGATGACAGCACAGACAACTCTGGGAGCCCATGTTTCACATGTTCATCCTGAACATAGAGATCAAGGAGATCATTCTCGCCCTAGTGCTGTTCCACCTACAGCAATTCCTTCTGGTAATCAGAGTGGACAACCACGGCAGTATCCACATTCACCTGCATCTTATCCATCAGCGATTCCGGTCAGCAGTGCTCGTCCAAATCTGATAACAGTTCCAATTCAGGATGACAGTGCATCTACAAGTCAGCATGCAGCTCATCCACAAGCACTTCCTCAGCAATACAGCCCGGTCTCTGGCACTACGACGCATTCGTTGCCACCTGTCCAGCAGCAGCATGCAGGTTCATATCCTCCCCATGCATATCAACATCCGATTGGGCCAACTAATCCAGCATATTCTCAGGCACCTCCAGTCACAACGCAGACATTCTCTCCACATCCTCCCCCTGTTCATCACCCTCCTCCCCCTCCCATTCACGGAGCAAGTGTGCCGTTATATTCAACTCCTCCCCCTCCCGTTCATCACCCTCCTCAAGCTACGTACAGCACGTCACCCGTTGCTCCACCTCATTCATCTCACACAATGCCACCTCAGAGATTTCCTGGTGGAGCTGGGAATTACGATGAAGGTTCATACATGCCTCAGTGGAACTCTGGAACAGTTCCTCCAGCACGGGCTCCAATGCCCCCTCCGAGGCCATTGAATGCCCCACCTTCTTCCACCCATAACATGGGTCATATTCCTGCTCGCGGCCCTACTGATCAGGCTTATCGGCAACCTTATTATCAATGAGGACAGATTTGAAAGTGCATCTTAGAGGTCAAAGCGGAAAGACAGTGATGATTTATTTCATTGGTATCAAATGTAAAAATGAAAGAAAAGAAATAAATTCATTTCAAATGTTGTGAAATTGAATGTTCATTGAAAAGATCTATTTTTCATGCTATTTCTTTAAATCAGTTAGTGAAATACACCTAAATATTCAAAGATTTGAAGTTAACTTCTCTGATACCCCCCCCCCCCAATTCCTCCTGTGTGACCAATAAGCAGATTTGATTCAAGATGGAGTATACATAGATTTCTAGTGGCATCTTTACCTTTATCACGGCAATGACAAGACATTTCACCTAACTTAATGCCTTGTATTTTGGCGATTCTGAAATAAATCTCTTCTTTTTACCCTCTTATTTTGGCATTGCCAAGCCCAGATACCATTGTAAGTTTTGTTCCGATAACTTGTTTTTCATTCCCATCCCCGAGGTGGATTTATGGTTTTGCCATTTGAGACTACATAAATTTTGCTGCCGTTCTCTCATGCTAGTCTAATTTTCTTGAACGCTCATTCCTCAAATTTGCTGCCCTTTGCTACAGCCAGCTTAGTCCCCTGACTCTAAATACACCTTGGTCTCCAAGTCATTCTTTTGATCATTCCCATGCTTGAACACTTTCTTGGTCATTTCTTTAGTCACGCTTTTGTTAATTCACCAATCTGATCCCTTGTTCTTTAGATTACTTCTATGCTTATTCACTTCCTAGGTAAATCCCATGTTTACTCTCTTGTGGTCACTCACTGACAGGGTTGTCAAATTTGCTCCTTGGGTAGATACCTGTTTCCCCGGCTGGGTTTTTTGGGGAAATTGTTTTTGAAGAAAATGTGTTGCTTTCAGGTTAAAATTTTATTTTGAGGTTAGTTTATGTATTCCAAAAATTGCTGCATATCCTTTTTCTATGTAAGCATTTAGGTGTGAGATTCACATATTAAAATATGTTACAAGAAACCGCAAGCAGAAAATGTAACCATGGACCCTAATTTAACAAATATACCTGATATGTAATATGTGATAAGCATATCCACAGAAATTATTGCTTATTTATAACACACAATTTTTCAAACGCGCACAAATCCTTGTACAAATAAATTGAAGCCTCTGTGAAGAAGTAAACCAATGTATGTAAACTGAATTTTCATTCAAAAATATTTACATGTACACATTACTTTTTCATAAGTTTTATACAGGTATATCAGACTTTCATATTTGAAATATCAAGAGAGAAAAATAACATCTCGTAAGGAAAAGAAAATAACTTTGTGGGATTCTTGAATTGAACAATGGTAATGAACACTTTCAACTGAAACACAACAAAAAGTATAGTTTTTCTCTGAAAATAAGACCTATCCAGGAAATATAAGCCCTAGCTTGATTTTTCAAGATGCTCATAATATAAGCCTGACCCCAAGAATTGGCCTGTTAAAATCATCAGCCAGATGAAGGCATTCTGCAGGTCTGCTGCTATACATGACAGGTTGTCTTGTATAAAGTGATAATATACAATAATGTTATTGACATTTGTATTTAATGGTAATTCAAGTTATTGTGTAGTTTTAAGTTCCCAAAAATGGCTAATTTGGCATAGTGGAAAGCACCTCCAGAGTAATGAATCCTCAGAATGACTTCTATCTCCTCCTCTTAACCAGATCATTTTTTAATTATTGCTGCTCTTTTAAATGTATTTCATAATTTAATTTAATGAAGCCGGGAATATTCTTGTAAGGAATTCAAGAAAAAGAGAAGTATTTGACTTTAGCTCCTGAAAGTTTGGGTTCAATTAAAAAAAAAACTATGGGGTTCTGGTGTGTTACATAGCTAAAAGTTTTATTTTTGACTGCTCAGGACACTTATGGATACATTTTCTTTGGGGTTCGTAAAATTTGCAGAAAAAAAATTCAGGCACACATCCTGAGAGAGAGCGATTTCTCAGAATTTTTATTTTCCAAATTAATTTATTTTATCACAAACAATCTTCTTGCTACTGTTCTGCATACAACTGAAGGTGACGATACAATTATGCAGAAGTGGGTGCATTTGCGTTTTGAATAGCTTGAACAATTATTCCCTTATTGTATGGTCAATTTTATTGATCAATTCCATAGTTTAAGGTGCACCAAAAATGTATATTTAGACATAAGATGCACACATAAAGGATGTACATACATTTTTAAGTTACATATTTTGAGGTTGTGGAAAAAGGAAATTTTTACAGGCAAGCTGTTGACAAGGATACACACAGTAATACTTTTATTCACGAGACACGTGAGGTTTAAGTTGTATCGAGAGACGAAGACATTCTCGAGGAGTTTGATTTTAACCTTCATGACGAAGGGTTGTTCTGTATTAATGTAGAATAAAGGAATTTTCCATGTTCGCCACTCCGTATACACCACACCGACCTTCACATTGGCGCCAAACGTTTTAAAATAGACGAATGTGTTTTTTTGGCTAAGCGGACATTCTAAATAGGTAACGAGTGGAAAATGGCCTATTTGGCGAAATATCGAAAAGACTCCGACGCCTTGCCGTAGAGATGGGCGAACCTACCGAACCCGAGATAAAAGTGATAGAGCTGAAGAAACTTATTACGTCCATTGAAGAATACGACGGTGTCTTCGCAAAAGGACTACTGCAGACCCTCGTAGAAGAGATAATTCGACGAGAAGAAGCAAAGAGAAAGAATTTGATGAGAAGCTGCTGAAGAGAACGAATTCGACGAAAAGAAGCTGAAGCAGAAATGCAGTTCGAACTCAAGAAACAGGATAGAAGCGGAGAAGTGCCAAGTTCCTGTTCGACTGGCTGTAATAAATTGGGACTTCCAAGTGTCAGTTTCGCATTCTGAATCATCGGACCCCATTTCATTGTTTTTGATCCTGTTCGAACGACACATGAAATTGCGCCAGATTCTCGAAGAATTGTGGATTATGTATCTCATCAACAGCTTACCGAAGGAGGTGGCTAGGATCTGCGCCAGGGAGCCTGACGGTAGGGCTTTCGGTATGTCAAAGAGCTGCTGTTCAAGCGATTTAAGCTACATGCGGATAGATTTCGACAACTTTTTGTAGAGCATCGGAAAAACTTGGAGAGTTCATGGCGTGACTTTTATTTCGAGTTGAAAACGTATCTTGAACAGTGGTTAGCAGAAGTTAAGGTCACAACATTCGAGGACTTGATCAATCTAGTCATAGTTGATCAGATGAAGTGCCCTCCGGAAGTGAAAGAACATTTCATCGATGTATGGGCCACGTTGATCTCGCCATCTGAACTAGCTGAGAAACTCGACGCGTATGAAGATGCCAGAAGCACCTTCACAAAGAAATTCAATCAGCAGTACGATGTCAAGGGTCGTCGAAAGCAAACACAGAGGAAATATCCATGGACGTCATCAAAACCAGTGATTCCCCAGACCTTTTGTGCAGGTGAACAGACACTTCCCATGATCAGCCTGGATGAACAGCGACCTGTAAGCTGCTATGAATGTGGAGATCCTGGAGTAATTAGAGTGCAGTGTCCAACATGTAATCCTGAAACCACAGAGACAACC
Organism: Pholcus phalangioides; assembly: GCF_987345545.1. NCBI lineage: Eukaryota > Metazoa > Arthropoda > Arachnida > Araneae > Pholcidae > Pholcus > Pholcus phalangioides. Next base: position 17,283,537 of record NW_028301607.1, read on the forward strand.
GCTCAGTTTGGCCAGTTGAAACTGAATTTATGTACATCTGTAACAAAACCCGTAGTGTTGTTTAAAATACATATGAATGGCAAAGTGGTGCTATGCACTGTATCGCAAATGATACTCTGCATCGTATTTTGAAAGAGCAAAACGCCAAATTCCATCAAGAAACTGTCAATATGCGTCTTGCAAACGGACAACAATCAACGGTGAATATGTTGACCACGATGGTATTGGTCAATATGCAATGGAAGCAGCTAAGGACGAAATTTATAGTTCTACCTGAAATCGTCGGTAACAGAAATCTTGGGAATTCAACTTTCTACAGAAAGCTGATGTAGTCTTGAATTTCAAGCAAAGACAGTGGTTCTTCGGGAAAATACTCGTAAACGAGTCTAAGATTAAAACTGTTCAACATGTGGTGGACCACGTCGACTTGAATTTCTGCCAACTACGACAAATGAAAGGACAGCGACAGAAACAAATGTATGAAATTATTTTCAGTTCGGGGGGGGGGGGGACACTCCCCAAGGTGAAGTTCACCATGACGATAGAGCATCCGAACCTCAGCGGTGTGATCTGTCAAGATGTTTCAGAAACCAAGTAGGTGACCTACTTGTGACTGTCCACGTCATGTTTCTGGCAATCCACGTCCTGCTGTCCGTAGTGGAATCCTGCGATCCGCAGGAAGTGTTCATCACCATATATCCGGTGCAAGGGCCACCACGAGTTACTCTGACAGTCGATCAAGTACTAGACTCACGACTCTGCAGGAGCGAACGAATCGAACTTTCTGGTACCAGGTTATTATCACCTACGGCGTCGTTGTACAATACCGAGCCAAACAATATCGTCTAGCAATAGCTTCCGTGAGTCAAGAACCCAAACAAGTGCAAACAGCACTAGTGATGGGAACGATAAATGCAGGGGGAGTGGCTTTAAGGATTCTGAACAAAGCCCTAACGTGAGTCGAACAGAAGGTCGCAACCATTACAAGAGGAATCATGAAAGCAGGTTGACACCCATGCGAAGTCTTACTAGAGATTCAGTGAAGCAGCAGGTGGAACAAAAACGAAATGAATCCAAAGCTTATGCTGACAACGGTCCTGGGCAGTCATCGATATACATCACAAGACCATGTTCACGTCACTTTGTATTCCCTCAGCCATAAAAGGAAAAATTGGTCGGCGAAGTTCACGTCACAACAAGACGGACTGTACCTTGCGCTAGCCCAGAGATCGCCTACGACGTACGCTATCGCTAATCCGGCCAAACCAAGCATATCTCTCAGCGTGGGGGGGGGGGGGGAAGAAATTCAATTTTGCCCCAAAAACCCGCCCGGGCTGGGTTTTTTTACAACCCTGCTCACTGATCTACTCCTTTGTACACCAAATCACTTTTTTGGTTTTTACATGCCTGAGGTCACTCGGTTGATCATTCGCTCATCTGGTCCCTCTAGGCAGATTTATGGCCCTGCTAAGCTTCTCCCATTCCAGTAATTTGACTTATCACTCATTCCTCCAAGTTGCGGTTCCTTCAAACTTGGCACTCTGGGTCACCACTTGTATAGCCCGCTGGATAAAAATGCTTTTATCGTCAGTGGGCAGAGTAAGCTGTTGTCTAAATTTTGATAATGGAAAGACAAAGTTTTTTTTCTTTCCCCTTTCGGGTAGTATAGCAATTGTGCACAGGAGAAATAATAGGAAAAGGTAGAATATTTCTTTTTTTAAAAAATATTTTCGGTGTTAGGGAGAAAAGCAATCATCAGATGAAAAACGGAAAAAAGTTGTATTTTACAGAGAGAGTTAAGTGATGCCCACCGTGGGAGTTATAATATTAATCTGGAAAATTTCAAAAACCGGTTAAGAGGCAGGCCAACAATTTCAGTTGTCAAACATGTGCCTTCTCCCAAATTACTGGAGATCATCTTTAGCGCCTGTCTAAGATTTTTAATAGCTGCTTAAACATTAAACGTCTGAAATGTGTGGAATCGTTATTGTGGCTGCCGAAGAATTGAGCCAAGTCAGTTTTATTCTTCATGAAATCTACTTGTACATACATGTATGCTGTCTGGTACCTGTTATGTTTTAGTGCTGTTATCTATATGTGAGAAATTGGTGAATTGAATGTGTAGGTATATTTTCTGTGACCAAACACACACACACGCACGCCCTGTATTTGATACAGAGGCACAGACACGATGACAGCATTGAGAGGGGGGGGGGGGGTATTGAAACTTGCCAGTTGTCCGATGTATATGTTACCATGAAAGACTGAAATCTGGCAAATTTTTATTTCCCACTTACACCGGAAAATGTCGACATTCACCATGCACTGATGATGAATAGAAATTTTTTTTGTAAATGATAGCTGGGCTCTCTTGCTATTTCGTACTACTTGTATTAGTAAATACACCTTTCTCTTCTTTCAAACCGAGCACAACTCAGGTCTATCACCATCTATGGGCGATTTACTACTTAGTGAGTTGTCCCGGAAGTGTAACTGTGTACCTAACAGTCTGAGTGCGTATGTAGTGTTGTTTGATTTTTCAGTGCTGTCATCAGTAGTGTATTTACAGGGGGGGGGGGGCTAAGCGGGCTATAGCCCAGGGCGGCAAATTTTGAGATTTTTTTTTTTTTAATTCACGTTTCGTAAACGTATAGAAGTGCCTTGTGTCATTACTAGCGTAAATAATATATAATTATTATGACATGAATGTCGCTCTCCACTTGTTAATACAAGATATACAGAAGACTGGATGTTGTGAAGATATTTATTATTTTACCCGGGTTCGACTCCCGGTAGAGGCAGAGATGAGTTTTTTCCTTCCTTAAAAAAATTAACATCTAAAATAATAAATATCTTCACAACATCCAGTCTTCTGTATATCTTGTATATAATTATTAAACCATATTGTTTATTTTTTGTTTTTTCCACACAGACTGTCGTTGAAGTAAAAAAATATAAGATTGTCTAACCTTTTCCTATTTACAGTGTTAATCACCGCCTTCCCAAATAGTATTGTCAAAAGTAGAGGTGGGAGGGTGAGTAGGCGTATAGCGAGGCAAAGCCGCACTCATTTTAGATTACTGATGGTGTTGGAGAAAAGACAAGAGTTCAGCCGACATTCCTTAGAACAGGGGTTCTTGAACCTTGCAGCCGCGACCCAAAATCAGCAACAAGATCAGCTTCGCTACCCTTGTGACTTTTTTTCAAAATTAGCGAAAAAAGTGGCGCAATACGTGCATTTATAACAGGACTACGTGGATTTGTACGACTACTTACGAAAGCCCCTGCGAATCACATTTGGGTCGTCATACATAATTTCAAGAGCCCCAGTCTGTTAGTGGATTTCTACGACACATCTTGCAAGCGCCTGCACAACAACTTTCGGACGTCACTCATAGCTCAAGAATCCCTGGTTGCAAGTGAATTTGTTCAACCCACCTCGGAAGCCCTTGGCAAGCAAGTCCTGGTAGTGATTCATAGCTCAAGATCCCCTCTCTGTTAGTGAATTTTTGACCCACCTCAGAAACCCCTGCCAATCAAGTCGTGTTTTGACCCATAGCTCGAGTCCCTGGATTAGTAGATTCGTACGACCCCTCTTGGACGCCCCTGCGAATTACGTTACAGTCGAGACCCGATCTTAGTTGTTAATGAATTTGGACTATTTGGACAACGACCCACCTTGGGAGCCCGGCGATCCAAGTTTGGTTCACGATAAGAACCCCTGCCCAAGAAAGAGGGAGGGTTATCTTCTTTGGAGGGCTATCTATGGAGAGTGTTGGTACAGTGGTCAGGAAGAAAAAAAAGAAAGAGGGTTCTTTCCGTGACTGGAAGCCTCTGCACCCTTCCCAGCTGACCACAAAGATCATTTCAACAACTCAATTTTGACTTGCTTTGAAAGTAAAAAGACAGAACATTCTACTGATTTTAACGACGCCTGTCATATGAGAAAGAATCTTCTGCAACAAAGATGCGTTTATTGGCACTGGTCGGGGCTATGGTGAACCATCTGGGGGGATAGAAATATGTGTTAAGTGTGTGGCTATAAATCAAATGGATGAATTCGATTAAAATACGATTTTTTAAACTTGTTTGGGAACCGAAATGAGATGAAGCTGATCAATCCAGAACACCATCCGTTTGCAGTCACTAATCGAAATACAAAGAAATCATGGTACAGAATGGTAAGTGGGGTCAGGCAATTCAGTTTACTGCTCCTATAAGGACAGTTCTCCTCGTGTGACGTTTTCCTGAAAAAAAGGGAGGGGGGGGCGACAAATGCGGAGCATGGCAGAATCCAAATTTTTATGAATTGTATGCAGTATTACAAAACACTACATTCGATTATAAACGCAGGATTACCAACAAAATGGAAAAAAACTCGTGGCATTAGAAGAGACAGGGCAACAACTTTTTAATTCGGTTTTTGGGCACAGGTTGTCCATATAAAAAGTAATTTTTTTATTTTTTTTTAATAACTATACAATCCCTGAAGCATGAATGACGTAGCTGAAATTCCTGACTTCGCACATTTACATTCCGTAAGAATGACTTTAATATCTGTCACCGTTTTCTTGCTATTCCCGTTTTGAAAACCGTCAGGCGATTGTGGGACACTCTGTACATTCAAGTAATGCAAGCATTTGAATCACACGAGTGCACAAACCACTGGCGGGCGCCATCTAGAATTTTAATCTGTCCACGAAAAAATTTTGAAAAAGTATTTCATTATTTAAACCTACACTTTAGGACGTGTGGTTAAAGATATGTACAGATATTATGTATTGTGTATTATTGTGTGTGTTTGTGTGTGTGATTTTTTTTTGTTGCTAGACTCTATAATCAAGTACGCAGAAAGTATCTCTGCACCATTGATAGGTGATGAGACACTTTCACATTCGAATGTATGCACCATACATTCCAATCAAATTTATCGGCGTATTTCATCAATGTGTAGACGCCTGCGGGCCGTAGGTTGAGTACCCCCCCCCCCCCGTTGTATAGCAATCATTACGGATCGGAATAGGATACGAATACAGGACAGAAAACTAAACTTTAGGGGAAACTAATATACAGTAGTACCGCTTTTTTGTGTTTTGTTCGTCTATGATTTATTAGTAATGGCATGGGAGGGGGCGGCAAAATTTGTATAGCCCACAGGCGGAAAAAACATAAATACGGCCCTGGCTGTCATCTATATTTCAGAAGTGTAGTGAGTGATGTGTTATGATTGAATTACATTTTTAATGTTTGTAGGTTTAGTTGCTCTCTATGGCGAGACTTTTTAAAGGGGAGATAGGCTCGCATTCGCTCATTTAAGTTGAAAACCAACTTCAGCCGACCACCACTGTGGTGGCGGTGGGGTCTGAACCCGGGGCCTCGCGACGTGAGTCCGTCACTATGACCACTCGACCACCACAGCAGCAGTGAATACGACCCCGCACCTTACACGCCCGCAAACGGCTTCTCCGCCTGCCCGGCCCCCTCGCTACGCTCGGGTGTCGCTTCGCTTCTCGGCCCGATAGTGGGGGCGCTCTAATCCCCCCCCCCCCGGATATGAAAATATCGACTCTGTTTTCACCACAACCAGCAAAAAACATTCGCAACAAGGATTTGGCGCCTCTCTTGCTGTGTCTTCTTGGCTTCTCGTTTGGAACCCCACTAAAGCTTATCTGTGATTGTCGACATATACTGGCGGTGGTCCGAATGTATAAGAATGTAACCAAATATTTCGTCGACATTCTTCAATTTCAGTCTTTCACAGTGGGAGGAGTCCTGCTGCAGGTTGGCTTGTAGCTGTCTGGCCTGGTGTGGACTGTTTGTTATTGGATTTTCCACCGTGGACCACGTCTCCTGAGATTAACCAGCTTATAATACACTCATGTCCATAAATTAAGGATAATGCCAGCTCCGGCAAATAAAGGTTCAGAAACAAAACAAACGTTACTTATTCATAAAGCCCATTTATTAAACAAAAGATAAAGAAAAAAAACGATGGTGTATGTATGATACCATTCATAAAAACTACGATTTTTGCTCCCTGGAGCAATTATAAAAAATATCTCCCTTACAAAAACTTACTATTACATGGTTGGTATGATGGTTAATACATTGTATGCCTCCCATAACGAAATACAGTCCGTACAACGCCTAGGCATGCTGAGTATCAAATTATCGATTTGATCTTGGGGAAGATCACTCCACTCAGCAAGCAATGCTCTCCGAAGTTCAGGTACACGTGTAGGAGGTGGTTTACGGGCTGCAACTCGTCGGCCAACCATGTCCCACACATGCTCTATCGGATTCAAGTCAGGTGAGAATGCTGGCCATTCCATACGGGTTATATCCTCAGATTCAAGGCATTCGTTTACGATGTTTGCTCGGTGAGGACGGGCGTTTTCATCCATAAACACAAATTCTGCGCCCATGGCACCCCTAAACAAATGTACATGTTGTTCCAGAATGATGTCCCGATAAATTTGGGCTTTCATGGTTCCGGTTTGAACATGCAGATCTGTTCTGGAACCCAGTATAATTCCACCCCAAACGAGCAATGATGCACCACCGTAACGGTGTCGTTCAATGATGTTGTCTTGGTGGCAACGGGTACCTGGCATTCTCCATATGAAAGTCCGACGTGAATCGGACTGCAAGCTAAACCTGGACTCGTCGGAAAACATCACACAAGCCTACTGTGACGATGTCCACATTGTAGTTCTCTACTCCAGACTAATCGCTGCCGACAGTGAGTTGCCGTGAGCGGAACACATCTGACAGGCCTGCGAGCATATAGACCAATATCTCCCAAATGTCTGCACACGGTTTGCCTTGAAACTGTGGTACCCGTGGCTGCAGATAGCTGACGAGACAGGTCGGATGCTGTGCTCCGTCTGCTTCTTTCGGCAGTTACTGCCAAATACCGGTCTTCATTCGGCGTTGTAACTCGGGGGCGACCTGTACTGTAACGTCTACTGACATTTCCGTTATCTCGGAATCGTTGCCAAAGCCTAGAGATGACACTGTTGTGTTTTCTTTAACACTTTGTTAGCCGAGTGGATAACACATGGGTATTTATTTTGTTGAGTATTTATTTTGTTGAGTATTTATTATTACGTTAGACTTAGATAGATTATATACATATAGATAGGAAGAATTTATAAAGCGGAAAGAGCAGAACATTTAGACATCTTGTCTACTTGATGTCCGAGGTGGAACTCACTAGTTCCCCTTACACAACACTAGGTGGCGTTGTATGTTCTTATCAGTTTAGTTCTTTTAGTCATTTCTTATAAGGACACCACATTCCTCCCCGCTAATTTGAAGATCCAACCGGACAGGAGCTTTCCTGGTTCGTTGGGAACGTCGCAAAGGAACGGAAGTACTGGACGTCGCTGGTGCCTTAGCTGGTTCATTGGTTGGTAGATCGCTACTGATCTCTGCCGGAGTTGTCTGTTCTTCTGGAGCAAACTGCACTTCGGAGTCAGCAGCGACAGGAGTTGATGAAAGTTTGCCTGGAACTCGGGGTATCACCAAGCTTGGCTGGACTTGATTGCCAGCTGCTCTCATCTGGTCGATGTGACGTCGGAAGAGAGTTCCATTTACATCTACAGTGTAGTGCAGAACTCCGTCTTTGTTGAGAACAGTTCCGAACTTCCACTTGTTATTGGCGGATCTGTAATCTCGCACAGCCACACGATCTCCTGGCTCGAAAGTTCGGTCATAGAAGTCTGTGACCTCATTTCTGATCCTTTCTTGAACCCTGTTTTTGATATTTGGCAAGACTAGGTCTATCCTTGTTCGGATTTCTCTTTTTAGGAATAACATTCCTGGGCTTTGCATGGTAGTCGCATTTGGCGCTTTTCTGTAATTCAACAGAAACGTGCTCACTTTTTGGTAGATGTTTCCGGGAAATCTTTGCATCGCCCGAAGGGATTGTTTTAAGGTGTGAACGTATCTCTCTGCCTGCCCGTTGCTTGATGGTTTGAAGGGAGCACACGTTTTGTGCTTTATTCCATTATTCCTCATGAATATTTCAAACTCGTGTGATGTGAACTGAGGACCATTGTCACTCACTAACACTAAAGGCAGTCCAAATCGAGAGAAACAGTCCCGTAGGCATTCAACTGTCTTGAACGTGTTTGTTGATTTCATCGGGTATACTTCCATCCATTTAGAATGAGCATCGACTACGATCAAAAACATATGCTCGAATATGGGACCTGCGAAATCTACGTGAATTCTCTCCCACGGAGCACTCGGGTATTCCCAATGGTGTACCCTTGCTTTCACCGGATCGGACTTGAATCTGGAGCAATCTGGACAATTTTTAGCAGCTTTTTCTATGTCGCTATCAATGTCCCTCCAGTAGACGTAGGATCGAGCAATTGCTTTCATTTTAACAATGCCCAGATGGCCTTGATGGAGTTCATCAAGAATTTGATTTCTAAATTTCTTCGGAATAAAAACTCTTTGGCCATGCATTATACATCCGTCCTGCAAGGTATACTCGGCTTCCTTCCCTCCTAAAGGTTCACCGAATTTCAATTTCCTCAGCAATGGACCCAACTCGTCATCATTTTGTGTCTCTTTTGCTAAATGTTGAGCTTTCACTGGTAGTGTTTCGATTTGATTCAACTGGAAGAGTTCTATGTCATCCTTGACAACTAAGTCTTCCGACCTTAAAGGTAATCGGGAAAGACAATCTGCATTACCATGGTTCTGTGTGTTACGATAAATGATATCGAATTGATATGCTTGTAAGATCAAGGCATAATGCAGAAGTCGAGTAGCCGTCAACACTGGTAGACCTTTCTTCGAGCTGAATATCGCTACCAAAGGCTTGTGATCTGTTATGAGAGTAAATCTTCGGCCTTTCAAGTAAAGCATAAATTTCTTTACTGCCCAGATAATTGCCAAAGCTTCTTTATCAATCTGGGAGTATCTCTGTTCCGTTTTCGTCAGCGTACGAGAAGCGAAGGCAATTGGTCTTTCTGTTCCATCTGGTAAGACATGTGATAGAACTGTTCCTATTCCCACTGGAGAAGCATCCGAAGCAAGAGTAAGAGGTAGTGTAGGATCATAGTGCATCAAGATTCGCTTTGAGCAAATTTCCTTTTTGATCTTCTTGAATGCCGTCTCACACTTTTTAGACCAACGCCACGGAACGTCCTTTTTTGTCAGCTCATTGAGAGGATAGGCAATGGTTGAAAGATTAGGACAAAATTTCCCGTAGAAATTTACCATGCCCAGAAAACTTTTTATTTCCTGAACGTTTTTCGGTGCGGGAACTTTCAAAATTGCTTCAGTTTTCTCATTTGTTTCACTTAGGCCATTTTCATCAATTTTGTGACCTAAGAAATTTATTTCTTTTTGAAAAAATGTGCTCTTTTTCAAATTTAACTTCAGCCCATGCTCCTGACATTTTTTGAAAAATTTTTCCAAAGCCCTGAGATGTGACTCGTCATTTGTTCCGGTCACTCTGGCGTCATCCATAAAAACTTTTACACCATCTATTCCTTGGAATAGCCCATCAATGTACCTCTGCCATATTGCTGGAGCTGCATTTAGGCCGTACATCAATCTTTTACAGGCGTATAACCCCTTATGAGTGTTTATGGTTAGGAGTCGTTGACTGTCAGGGTGCACTTTCATTTGCAAATATGCATGACTGAAATCCAATTTTGAAAATCGTTTACCCCCATTTAAACATGAGAATATTTCCTCAAACGTTGGTAAGGGATGCTGAGGCACCTCTAGCTTAGGATTTAATGTGACAGAATAATCTGCACATAACCTTATGGATCCGTCTGGTTTCACCACGGGAACAACTGGTGTAGCCCAATCTGAAGTTTCAACTCGCTCGATAATGCCTTCTCTTTCAAGCCGGTCTATTTCTTTTTCAACCCGGTCTTTTAATGCGAAGGGCACAGTTCTCGCTCTACGAAACTCTGGGGTAACATTTGGTTTTAGCTTTAGTTCCACTTCATGGTTATTTATCTCACCCAATTTGTTGTCGAAAATTTCTTTATAATCATCCAACAATTTTTTGAGATCCATGTCATTAGCGGTCCTCACAGCCTTAAGAGAGTTCCAGTCTAGATTGATTTTGTATAGCCATTCACGGCCAAAAATCGTGTCTAAATTTTCCCTCACCAAATATAAGTTCAAGTGCAACTTTTGTTTTCCGTACTCCACTTTCACAGTGACATATCCCGCTGGGACAATTTTTTCTCCATTGTATGTCCGGAATACTAAATTCGTAGGTTGAACTTTTTTCTTCGAGATTTTTCTGAATCTCTGTAAGCTCATTACTGATACTGTTCCACCCGTATCAACTTCCATACTCACTGGTTTATTGTCTATGTTGACAGTAACCATCATCGGAGGCTTTTTCGGCTCTTCACTCAATGCCCACTCTAACCCAAACATGGAAACGTCATTTTTGTTTTCCTCAACTGAAATCTGTTTCTGTTTGTTAGGTGCCGATTGAGTCTTCTTTGCCGCGTAGCAGGCTTTTTCTATATGCCCGATTTTTTTACAGAAGCGACATTTGCTAGCAATAAATCTGCAGGAGTCTTTATCGTGATTTGTCCCTGTGCATCGTATACACGGCGGATATTTGACAGCGGCGGCAGAGTAGTTTCTGTTTTGCGTGGGGAGTTTCGTTTTCCTCTTCCCCGCTTTCACTACCTTCAATTCTGCCGGCTTCCCGATAATCTCATTCGCCCCCTGAACAGCTTTCTCCATCGCCAGCGCGATCTTTATTGTTTTGTCTAGCTCGATGTCGTCTTCCTCAAATAAACGATCGAGGATCGCTCTATCTCGGAGCCCACTAACGAAAACATCCCGAAGCATGGTGTTCAACATCTGTTGTTTATAATCGCACGCGATTGCGAGATGTCGCAATTCGGCTATATACGAACTGATGCTTTCGCCTTCGTTCTGCTTTCTGTTCATAAACATGTGCCTACTCGGTATAATCAATGCTTTAGGATTCAAATGGTTCTTCAAAACATTCTTTAAAATGGCGAATTCTTTCTCCGCTGGATTTTCCGGAGACAATAAATTTTTTAACAAGTTGTAGAGCTTTGCAGAAATGCTCGAAATTAAGACTTTAGCACGTTTTTCTTCTGGGACATTTTGAATGTCTAAAAACGCCTCGAAACGTTCTATAAACGAATCGAAAGTCTCTGAAGCTTCATCATATTTATCAAACGAAACCGTCACTTTTTGGTTTGTTGACGTTGAGCCTCGTTGCTCTTTGAGAGCTTCCATTAGAGCTTGATTCTGTCTTATTAACTCTTCAACTAAATTTTCCATCGTCAGAGATGTATGAAAAACTTTTTCTCCTACCTTTTGCAGTCTTGGAGTAAATACTCTATCCAACTTTTAAGATGGGCCTCGTCGCCACTTGTTGTGTTTTCTTTAACACTTTGTTAGCCGAGTGGATAACACATGGGTATTTATTTTGTTGAGTATTTATTATTACGTTAGACTTAGATAGATTATATACATATAGATAGGAAGAATTTATAAAGCGGAAAGAGCAGAACATTTAGACATCTTGTCTACTTGATGTCCGAGGTGGAACTCACTAGTTCCCCTTACACAACACTAGGTGGCGTTGTATGTTCTTATCAGTTTAGTTCTTTTAGTCATTTCTTATAAGGCTGACATTTCCGTTATCTCGGAATCGTTGCCAAAGCCTAGAGATGACACTTTGGGCAATTCCAAGTTCCTCGGATACTTCCATCTGAGTACGCCCACATTCCAGGCGGCCGATAATTCTACCACGTAAAAAATCATCCACATGCGTCCTCTGTGTCATAACTATTCGCTTATGGCACTGAGCGCCTTACAGAACTCTTGTGAACAATTTTACTTCTTTGCCACCATTCCTTATATACCCCCCTCTTACACTCTCGTCATTGTGACGTACTATCGGCATCATCTGGTAGCTTCCTGAAATTTGCATATCATTCTTGCAGATGTGTGTGATAATTCTACAGGTGAAATTTTTACTTTAGATTTCGATTTCCGTGTGATTCTGAATTATCCTTAATTTATGGACATGAGTGTATATACATCGAGAAGAAATGTCCTGACCACGACGTTTGAAGTGAACAGACGTACTTTTTCCGCTGAGCAACCGAGCGTTAAGATTTGGTATTCAATCCAAGTGGGAAACTCGGTCGACAGCGTGACTAGCGGTTAAATATTTTTCCTCTGAAGACGACACCCATTGGCAGGGCCTCAACTAGATGCTTGGTCACCCGGGGCAAGCGCGCATTTTGACGTCCACTTGTAATGTTGAAGGATGAAATTTGCGCCCCCTCGGCTCCAGCGCCCGAGGCCCGTCTGCTCCCCCCTTAGTTGCGGGCCTGTCCATTGGTGGCGAAATTCATAAGGATTTTTGTATTTTCGTGTATTTGTCTTATTCGGTGGTGTTTTCTTAACAGGTTAAGTGACGAAACAAACCCATTTGCAGGCTAAACGGGCTTTAGAAATTAAAGAAATAAATGATCAAGATCTGGTCCCCCCGAAATGTGGGGAAATGACCGAAAAAAGGGAAAAAGATGGCCAATTCTATTGTTCTATCACTTTGGCTCCCCCTTTCCCCGAACGAAATTTCTGGCTACGCCTCTGAAGCTGAGTTGCTAGTCACCATAAAATTGTAAATGGCGGGAAGTATAACTGGGAATTCCAATGGATTATTATTTTTTCAAATCGGAACTACAGCTGCCATCTATTAGCGAATTCAAGAAACTGTAGTGTTTCAAATCGCCAGTAGATAACAGCACAAACACTTTATCTGAACAGATTTGTTCCCCGAATTCTGAAAAGTTCGTGATATGGATGCCCAATTAAGGTTATAATTTGTTGGCTAATGGCCCGCTTTAAGGACCAGTCACCATCGTAAAATTTTGAGTCTGGTTATAATTATTCCCTCACCCTCCATCGAAAATCTGCTGCTACGCTGGTTTTACCACATCGTATTGTCGCAATTATCATCGCAAAAACAAACGAACGTCTCTTCTTCACAGCTTGAAATTTCGCTATCTCACTTCTTATTTTAACACTAACATCTGAGGTTGTGCCGTCATTTTACCTGCAGAAATGTGAGAAAACCAAGAACCATAATTTCATCGAAAATTCTCATTCCCGGATTTGTCAAAAAATATGAAAATATTAAAAAAAAAAAAAAACCTTTCTCCTTTCATACATGCACTTCACAATTACGCATACATCACTCTCTTGTCTTTCTCTTCATCGGGGGAGGCGACGGGCCCCCAGCCCTTATGGGGATAGATGGCCCGCACAAGGGCCAGTTAATCTCCGAAAAATTTCTATTCTGGTTCTGGTTATAATTATAAGTGAAGAAAACTATATTTTAAACACACTTTATAGTTTATGAGTCACTCAAATTCTAGTCTGTGAAATCGAAGGCTGGACTTGATTTGACTAGAATATTATTCAGGGCTTTATGCATCCATGAAGGCTTGAGAAATTGAAATTTTTTAAGGTTGATGAAAAGACGGAGAGACGCGTGTGAACTGAAAGCGTCCGAGAATTCAAAGCGTGAATGTTTTGATTCAAGAGGCGGTTTTTAATAATTTTCGTTTCACGTATTTCGTTCGCCAATCAATCGATCGATCGATCTCGTTTCAAATCATTTTGATCTCGGGACAATGACTTCGGTTTGTGGTGAAGCAAATTGAGCCCCCACGGAACTGAGGGACAAAACGACGAGGGCCGCCTTTCTCGTGGGGAAAATAAAGCATCCACAGGTCTTTAACTCTCCTTCTTTTAACTTGAGATTTCGTTTCGTGCTCGAAACGGGTTGTGTTATATGCGACTGAAAATATGGTTTTTATGTGCTCATGTCTTAGGTTATTTAAATAACAGCTTTTCTCTGGCGGAGATTGTTGTTTGAGTGGTTGTGGCTAAACATATCGCCGAATTGTTAGTCTATATATCGCCGCTAGCGCAGGCATCTTATTCCATTCATAATTCGCGCCTACAAGACACAAGTGAGGATCCAGGGGTTGGGCGATCGCCCCTCCCTAGAGCCAAACAATATGGGGAAAATTTGTCTGTTCTGTAAAATATGGGATGATGCCTAGCACTTACACTTTGCCAACACACTGTCTTGGACCCACTCCACTCCCAGCTGAAGATGCCCGCCTTTGCTCAAGCATGGACCCAAAGAGGGGCTATAGGGAACGGTTGTCGCTGTGAGTTTCTGCCGGAGATTCCTGGGTCACCCCTGGGGGTGCGTACTTATGTTGCTTCTTGTGACAGAGCCTAGGTGTCTTGTTGTTTCTTCAGCATTTTTTTACATCTATAGTCAGCCAAAATATGAGTCCTTTATCCAGACCCTTCTCGAAATTCCAAATTTTGAAAACGGAACCTTTACAAAATATAATTTAACAAAACCATAAATTTTAAATTTTATTGTACAAAATTAACTGCATCGGTTTGCTCTTCACAAAATTATTTGTGTCTAAATTATGGATCATTTTCAGAAAAACAAGAAACAGGACTGTAATAAAGTCTGCACACACCCTCTATGGTGCAAAAAATGGCAAAAGTATGAGGCTTCTTTAGATATACATCTTGTTAAACTTTAACTGGCGTTGTGAAAATTCTGTGTATAACGTGTTATGGGGTCATTTTGACCCAAGCAAGTACTTTAAAAACCAACAAAAGAAATTTTCATAGAAGCAATGGGTTTTTTACATGACTTCATTCATCTATCAAGTAATTCGCTAAATAATTTTTCAAATTTCTTTAATTATTTTCCCAAAAATTTTCTTTTATCAAGACACACATTCAAAAAAAAATGGAGGGATGCATGACTTTTGAAATCTTTTTTTAAATTATTTATTAAATTTTTTGAACGCAACTTTCATGATTGTAAAACGAACAGGTATGATTAAAATGTACAAATTAAAATAATATTTATTATGTTTTCACAAGCACTAAAATTAGTCATTTTCGAAGTTGGAAACAGTCCTTACAAACAATACAATGACATGCTGATCACACAGGTCTTACGTAAAATTCACCAACAGTACTATTCTCGTTCGCACTACGGATATCTGACATTTCACCATTAATTTGAAACCGTTATTGAGAAAATTGGTGCTCTTCCAGTACACCATTTTGATTTGAACACTTTGACCGGCAGACAAAAAAAAAAAAGACACAAATAATTTGGTCATTTTGACCTCACGAAAACTTTAATCAACAATATAGAGAGAAGAAAAACATCATAAATTTGTCAAACACATGTAAACTACTAGCTTGAAAGGTACTGAAAATAAGATGGTCCAGATACATTTCTCCCTCAAGGGGTGGCAAGATGAAAATTTGGGGGTCATTTTGACCCCACCACACACCAGTGAAGGGTTGAAACAGATTTAGTGATGCGCCCAGTTAATGTGAATACTGCTTCAAGTTTGCATATCGAGTTGCATTTCTTATACATCAACAAGGTACTAAAGACAAATTCACGTCTGAACTTATGTCAGTGACAAGAAAATAACCCTCGCTTTCATTTTCTACTTTCGAGATGAGTTTTCCTAATATGTAAGTAGAGGAAGTTTCAAAGCTTTTGTTATGAAGAAATACATTTTCCTGGGCATAGATCATTTCCATTTATTTCTCTACAGGAAACGTTCCTTAATTCCTAATTCTGGTTATCCCTAGAGTGACTTTATGTCATCTCTTTGAAAAAAATGTATGTACTTTGAGAAAAATATAACTCATTATAATGCACATGAGCAAAAATGTGTTGGGTAAGGTGATACATCCTGCATTCAACGGGACAGAATTATTATTTTCCACATTTTTGCTGTTTGGGAAAAGTTATATATTTGCCTCCCTTCCCCTCTCCAGATCTGCACCTAGCCCGTGGAGGTGGACATGGGATGAAGTCATCATATCTGTATACTGAAGGTAAAGGGCACTATGTCCATTTTCGTTAATATTTGGAATAATACTATTCATTTGCAGTATTGCTACACCAGGGCTGGACAAATGTAAAAAAAATTTAGGCGACAAAATAATTCTTACCCGAAGAAAAAGGTTTCAAATAATGTTTCTTTTGACTGCTTCCAGAGCATGGTGACTCTTTCACATTGGTGGATATGCGGCTATAAATGCCAAACACAGGGCTTCCCACTTTTCCTAATTTTTGGTAAAATGTCCTACTTTCTAGGTTTTGTTTTACTTTTCCTACTTTTTAATGAAATACGATCAACAAAATTTGTGTAATTTTGATTGAGGGCAGAATCAAATCTGCAATAATATAAATATGTTAGATTCTGCCAATCAGAAATTGTATCGCTTTTCAAGTTATTTGGGGATTGTATGTGGACGATTTGATTTATTAATTTTTATTTTGCTTAGTTTGAGGGTTGAACAAGTAGCATAGCCATTAAACTACCTACCATTAAAAACTATTTTGTATTTACTACTCCATGATCTTGGGCAGTAGGCTAACTAGCAGTCATCATTCAAAATTATGGTACACATTTTGTGTATGGGTGAACAACAGTTTGCATTACAAAGCAGATGGATACATAGGCCTATTCTAGGTTTTTAGCATTGTGTTTCATCGGCATCGGAATAACTAAATCTAGCATTTTTCTAAATAACTACTATAACATTTTTTAATTAAATATAATTATAAGAACGATTACATATTTTTACGTAGAGAGACGGAAGAACATCCTTTCAGAACTGCGTGGTCTGGCCAAGTGTTTTAACTCCTAGTGTTGCTAGATTCATATATCTTTTTCTGTTTCTTCCTGGCACCCCACTGGATCTGTCTGCATTGGGTGTTTCTGGGACGAACTAGATACACCACAGTAGCCTTCAATTATCTTCTGTATTTTTAGGGCATGTGCAGAGGCATAAACAGTATTTACAATGCTCAGCAAAGAGGTAAAAATGGAAACGCTTCATTTGTCAAAAACTATTACACTACCATTGAACAGTAAAATGCAAACAGATCTCTAACAAAAGGATGGACAATGTAGTAAAACCATCCGGTTCACCTTAACTTATATATACTGGACCTTGTAGTTTACACATTTTGCACTGTTTTTTTTTCTGGAAGTGTTTGTGAAGGAGCGTCATTCTTAAAAAAACGTATGTATCTTCATAATTTGCTGTGCATCAAGGAGGAGAGTTTGAACACTGGATTTTGGAAGTATCCTCATGAAGAAAAAAAGAATACACATATATTGCGAGGAGAGACAGGATAGAATTATCTGTGGTGCTAGTACATTGTTTTTGCCAAAAATTGTTCTTGTTACTGTCATTTTTGTCATTTTGCTTTGGCTCGAGTCAATCTTATAAGAATACTGAAATAGTGCTATGAAGTTTGAATTTTTAAAAAAAAAATCTTTGAGGGATGTTTTTTCATTATGCTTTGATTATGTTGTCTAAGGGGGATACCGCATCCTACTTTCCAGTCCTACGTTTTCTAATTTTTTGAGTGGGTACCCTGCAAACTCTGTGCGTCTCTCAATTTGCCATTTAGTAACTGCACAAAGTAGTTTAGTCGCCATGGCGACCTGGGATTTGATCAGCCCTGTGTTACACTATACATAGGTATAGGACACCAAGTCCTATTTCACTAAATAACAGATATTCACTTTATAAAAAAAGCGAGCTCCATAGAAAAAAACCCCCAAAAAACAACAAGCTTTAAATGGCTCCCCTGTAAAATTTCCCAATTGTAACATGGTACCTTCTGCCTCCAGCATGCATTTTTTTTCTTGCCCACAATCCATGGCAGTGTGCCATCTGCATGTGGACATTCGTGAATAACTACTTAAAGAACAGAAAAAATATATGTGATCGATCTATCATATCCCCAAATATATTTTTAAAATTAAAATATTTGTCTACTCTCTAAAACTGCAGATATATATAATATGCAGCTGTAGGTAAACATAATCCACACTAAGAAATTCACGTTTCTTCCCCTCTTCATGTACAAACTGCAGATTATATTTGAAAAAATATGGTAGTTATATCATTATGCCTTTCATTCTCTGAAAACTTGCCACCAAATTAAGGTCTGTATATTATCTGTATATTATTTTTGGCTGCCTGTGTTAACAAGAGTGTTGCTGAAACATTTCATGATTTTGAATTGAATTTAATTTCTTTTTCTAGGAACCAGAGTTTTATCCATTTTACACGATGATTTATCATTGCCGTGAGTGTATTGTTGTTCTTTCCAATAATATCTGCAATATAGAAAACATACTTTTTTTTGATTTTTCCATCGACGTGACCGTATTGAAAAAAAAGTTTAGCCACTCTTTTATGTATATATGCAGTTTACTTGAATAGGAGAAACTGATAATATTTTTGCTACCATTTTCACAGTGTTTCTTGGAGCAGGCTATTTTTTTAAATCAATTTTTCCTCCAACGCTAGATGTTGACTTTTTCATATTATATTGACCATTAGTTCTGCCTCTCCCTTCCTCACAACCAGATCATGGCCCACCTCTGTGTCTCATGAAAGAGATATAAGTAGGTGGTCGAAGAAGACCTGGCCCATGCTGGACCCTTCTGCCCTAAGCAATTCTTTAAATTGCATAGGCAACTTTGTTTAGTGTGTTCGAATTGTTCTCAGACCTCTGAATATTGCTTATAAAAATAATTATTGGTCATAATGTAATGAAATTTGTTATGAGCGTACAATGATTTATCAGAAGCACGCTGGTGCCATTTTAGGCTGTTGTTGTGGGCTGTGTCACAAACATATTAAAACAACATATTGAAAAACTTGAAGGAACGTAAAATGTGAGCTGCAAGTTACTTTAATCCAATCACCGAGTTACATTATCAAGGACCACAGCTAAAAATATTTTCTGTTTGGAGTAGGGTTCATGCAGCCAATCACCATTGCATCAAATCACAACGAAATGTTTCATTTGGGAGATTAAATAAAAGGTTGAGTGTCCATTCGGCCATTTGATGCATGCGTGAAAATCCAGAAGTGAAATTTTTGTTGGGCAATCACAAACAATGTTCAGCGACTTTTGGTATGGTTCTAGAGGAGGGAGGTGACAGGGGCGATCAACCTCATCTAGAATCACAACTAGTTGGCCACATGCTCAAGAGCCTACGTGAAAAAAAAAACCTATTGTTTGAACCCCTTACTCCACTCTAGTTCTTCCATCAGTATCATGAACCTTATTGAAACACATTAAAACACCATTGCGGAACAGAATGGATGTAAAAAAATGCAAATAACAGTATTTCTGTTAATGGTCCCAATAGGCAACAATTCAATTTTGAAAATGCTTTTGAATTGTGGGCAGCAAAACTCTCAGTGAATTCTTGAGAATTGAAATATTTTCTGTACTGTAATTTACATTTTATATTAAACAATTTTTATTTGTGTATGATTTGCGTTTTGATTTATTTTAACATTTTGAACTTGACATAAATTGTTTTGGAATCTGCATTTTATGACAGGTCAATTTGGCTAAGATCCTTCCTCATTTGGCTACAACTTTTCCATCTGTTTAGCCAAATTGCTACAATTGATAAAAAGATGGGGGGGGGGGGACCCTGATTCAGAGATGTCTATTGGCTAAAGGTGATCGCATGGCGGTTCTTTTCGGAATATGACTAGGTGTCACAGAGAAACAATTCTTTGTGATTGCTATGAAACCCAGGAAAAAAGTCCTTATAGGGAAAAGCTTTCTCGACACCGTGCCACAATCGTTCCAGTCCTTTTGTAGGTACAACCATGATTCTGGACAACTGTCCTGAGATATGTCAATAGTCTTTCCATACTCTTTGAAATGTATGTCCAAGTGGAAGACGGCATGAACTCTGAATTATTGCATTTAATACACATACACACATGATGAAAGAAGAAGCACGATAGAAATAGATATTAACGCATTGGTTACATGATTTCGAATGCTCTGGAGAGCGAGAGAGACAGAAGCAGAACATACAGCAATCTTAAATCACTAGAACATTATAAATAAGTGCAGAATAGATCTATTAGATGCTGCCATCTATATTAACGAAATAAATCACAGCAGGTATGATGGCTAGATTACAATTAGAATTCTTGTATCTGCTATTGCAATACACTGCTGTGCTGATTGTGGTTTGTGCTTAATTAGATTCGGTTCCAGGTTCATGCTTAAAATCAGTAGTTACTGACTGCATGAGTTTAGTAAGTGGAAAAATTAGTGTTTATTGTTTGCACGTTAAACTGTAATGGAAGAAGCATAACTGTATCAATGAGAATTCTATTCTGCTGGTAGGGCCTTGAAGTGATAGATGTTATACCTAGATCTGACACTTACCATGTTCATTCAAATCGGAAACATATTTTTCTATCTTAAAAAATTTAGGCATTTGTGTTAGAATTGATGACAACATCAAGAAAAAAGAGCATAGTTTTGTAGCTGAGAACTAAGCTACAAATTACATTTGAGTAAATACAGTGTTACCAGTTTTTCTAAGTTTATTGAATAGCAATAGACCGCTTAAAAAAATTATTTTTATCTCAGAGCGCATAGTACAGTCTACACTGGTTATAATGACCCTGCATTATTGCAATTGTTTTATTGTAATGACTGGTGTGGCAAGCCCTAAATGTTTTCTGATTTATTCCGTGTTAGTTTTTCATCCAATTTAAGACTTGCAAAGACCATTTAATCTAATACACTGTCAGAATTTGACTTTACTCCAACTCTTTTTTGTTGCAAAGAGATTAATCATCTCCTCTGATTTTTTTTGCCACTTCTTACATCCATTCCATACGTTATTTTTCTTCGTTATATTTTTAACTCGTATTATTCCTTGTGTTATATGAAAGTATCATTTGTTTTTCACCTGTTATATATATTTTTTCAATTGTTACGTTAAAATAGGAAAGTTCCAGTGATGAGAACATTATGTTTTCAAGTTTGTACGGATGCTCGTGTAATCAAGTTTGTTTGCCAATAAATTTGATTAAATTTTTTTATTAATTTTTTAGTTCTGTAAAACATGCATTGTCAGGTTTATCCTGTATAGTACAAGGAGAAAACAGATTACTTTGCTGATGTAGATTGGAGGGTCAGGGTCCAAAATAATGTTCTGCACCCCTCCCCCAAAGCAATCACTTTCGGAATGTTTACTTTGGTTACCATGGTTCCCTAGCATTATCTTTCAGATATGCATATGCCTTTACAATGGTTTGTCACTTCTTTAGGATAAGGATGCCTTTGTAATGGCTAGCACCGCAACCTCTTCTCATCGTAGTTAATTTCTTTTGCTATGCCACTGCATTAGCAGTGCTTTCGTGTCATTCACGATTTTTTCCTTGTCAGATGGTCTTATGTTTAGACCGAGTCTAAAAGCAACACGTTCATCTACATCTGGAGGCTCGTGTGGGTACATTTGACAGCGTGACAATTCAGGACAGTGTAATAGGATGTGTTCTATGGTTTCCTCGTTCATCCTGCAGAGAGGGCATGTAGCGACCATGTTCACAGTGAACTTAGCAAGACGGTGGTTTGTCTCCAGTGAGCGAGTTCGAGCTTTGAAGAAGAGTATTGATGGAAGAGATCCATCATACGCGCTCTCCCAGGAATAGGCTAACTTCCTGCAATAGTAGTTCAATGATGATTTCTTTAGTACTTCTTGCCTCCACAATTCGTGGGCCTTCTTGCGAATCAATGTTTCAATTGCTCGACCTGGTCGCTGGATGTTTTGTAGCACTAGCGTGTTAAGATACTTTTTACCGAGGAAGTTGGTCCTACGCCACCAGGATGTACTTTGGAGGCAATAGAAAGAGTAGATGAAGAGTTTTTTCACCACTCTACGATCATCCAGTGACCAAAGTTGGGCGACGTATGATAGTTTTGATCTTGCTTCCCTGACTTCAAAGGTGGAGATACCAACTTCACCTTGAATTGCGCACGTTGCTGCGAGGGCGAATCTACAAACCGAGGTCTGAGCAACCAGTATATGTATAATAGTTTATGCCTTTATAATGGTTTGCCACTTTTTCAATCCTCGCAGTAATGAGAGCTTTTTGAATAGATGCCATCATCAGCATCACTGAGAGTAAAGCAAAGGAAAGGCCCATCAAAATCAGTGTAAAATTGCCAATTTTACTGTAGAAATGCGGAAATTTAGTGGGGTTTTCCACTACATCAATAATTTTAAAAATTGTATTGAATTCCCAATTTTTGAAATATTGAGTTCACGTAGAGATATGAAGCCCAGAAAATTAAATATCAATTAATTAGCTGGGGTTACTTTTGAGGTTGGATATCCATGCAATAACATTGATTTCTACTTTTTATTTATATCCTCTCAAGCATGAAAATTAATGTCTCTGTTTTGTCTTTTAATATTCAACTGCATGAATTCATATAGCTTAGGATGTTTTAAAATTAATTATGGGCCCGTAAAACAAATTAACACAAATTCCACAGCTTTAACTAAACATTTTTTGAAGCTGAAACAGGCAGATGCATAACTTGAAGTTCAAGGAGAGGAGGGGGGAATTTGAAATACCTAGCGCCCCTTTTAAAGAAGGAAAAAAAAATATTTCAGTTCTACGTTTTTTAAAATCTAGATTTGTTTATTTCAATAGTCGCCATATTAATTGACTTTGACGCGGTTTGCATGTCCCTCAAAAAAAGAGGGAGATATCACGTGATCCAGAAAGCCTCATTAAAGAAAACCCTGGCATCGCCGGGTATTATAGCTAGTTTTTAATAAAAGGGAAGTACTATCAAGTCCTGTAGTATGGCGTCTCTGCGTTTGATAGCATAATACATACTCCAATAGCAGATTGCTCGCATCACAATCCCACTGCTCATTGTTCTTTAGAGAATAGCACCATTGAGGGTCTCCAATGCATTTACAGTAGAAGCGAGGGAGAGGGAAAAGTAGAATTGTAGCTCATTCGCAAAGGAATGACTCCACGTAAGGAGGCTCTTATGGAAAAACACTAGTTTAGTTTAGTATTTAGAGTTCAGTGCTATTTTTTTTACTTATATTTTTGCTGATACCAATAATTCTTAGGTATTTTTATTTTTTTTAGTGGCAACGATGCTTCTTGTCACAGTCTGTAGTTCAAGTGCTGCTTCATCCTTTGCATCAGAGTTTTGGAAGATATACAACACGGTTGATATGTATTCAGAGAATAACACTTCGGTGAGTGATTGAATGAACCATCATAATTATTTTTCGAGATATGTCGTTCTGTGGGTACTTCTCAAAGGAAAGCATATAATGAATTAATATATATATTTTGACACCAAATAATTTTTCCAAAATGATGAACAGAAGTAGGCTTAAAAAGCGAAAAGGAAACAAGTCGACAGATTCTCCAAAAAATAACATGGGTATTCAATATTTTTTTCACTCACCCATATTGGAAACTGCTAGAAACTGCACTATGAACAGCACTGTGACTTCTGGAAATGGTACGAATGAAACAGGAACTAAGGATTTGGATTTTGAAAATGATTCAATCTTTATGAATTCTGAAATATTTCAAATCAGCCAATTTGAAGGTTTAGTAACCCCTCAAAAGGGTATCGCTGCTCACAATGACAAAAGGCAAGGTAATGATGATGATGTTTTGTTTCCCTCCTCATTTATTCCTGATGCATCTGAGTCGAGCACTCCCAAAAGACCTTGTTCAGGTGACATAAAGACAGCTAAGGAAGTTTTTCATAAAATGTCTGATGTTTCACCCATATACCATTCTGTTGATGAAAGCATTTCATCATTTATCAAAAGGAAGTTGAAAAATAATATCTCTTCAAAGTCAGATGGAGGAAGAAGAAGCGAGTCCATCACTTCAGTAATAAAAAATAACAGGCAGAGAGTGATGGAAGAGGCTGAAGCATTTCAGGAGCTCATGTCCCCATCTGATATTGGGCCGTTCTTTGGCCTATCATCTCAAGTGAAAACGCTTTTAAAATGTTTTCGAGGCATTGAGGATCTGTATGAATGGCAAATCGAGTGCCTTTCCCTGCCAGCTGTAAAACAGAAATCTAATTTGATTTATATGCTGCCAACAAGTGGGGGAAAAACATTAGTTGCAGAAATATTGATGTTTAGGGAAATACTGTGTCATTTCAAAGATGCTATTCTAGTTTTACCTTATGTTTCTTTGGTGCAGGAGAAAGTGAGAGGCCTTGCTCCTTTTGCAGTGGAACTTGACTTCATTGTAGAGGAGTTGGCTGGAAACAAAGGGACTATACCTCCCAAGAAAAGGCAACGCAGGCATACTCTTTATGTATGTACTATTGAGAAAGCTTATATGCTTGTGAATTCCCTTATAGAAACTCAGAGAATGGAAGAAATAGGCATCTTGATTGCAGATGAGATTCACATGATCGGTGAAGATGGTGGCAGAGGAGCTATTTTTGAATGCCTCCTGGCTAAAGTACTTTACCTGTTTAGAAATACACAAATCGTTGGCATGAGTGCTACTTTGGGAAACGTTGACGACCTTCTACAGTTTCTTCGTGCTCAACTTTACAGAAATGAATTTCGGCCAGTGAAACTACGCGAACTTGTTAAAGTTCACAATAAATTATTTGAATTTGTTCCCGGGAAGGGTGTTGTTCAAACTCCTGTAGCTACTCTCGATTTTCAGTACACAAAGGAGATGGTAATGAAAGATCCTGATATGGTATGTGGTCTAGTTAAGGAGGTCATTCCCCAAAACTCTTGCCTGATATTTTGCCCCACCAAAAAGCATTGTGAAAATGTTGCGAACATGCTGTTCCATCTTCTTCCTGGCTCCCTGAAAACCCACAAGTTTGAGGAGAAAGTTGCTCTCCTTGATGCACTCATCTCAGAAGGCAGTGGACGTGTATGTAAAATCTTGAAAGATACTATCAAAGTTGGTGTAGCCTACCATCATAGTGGTCTGACAATGGATGAACGAAAACTTATAGAAGAGGCATACATTAGCGGTACGTTATGTTGCTTGGCATGCACTTCAACTCTTGCTGCTGGAGTTAATCTTCCAGCAAAGCGAGTCATCCTCCGTGCTCCTTATGTTGCTCAAGACTTTATCTCATTCAATAGGTACAAGCAAATGGCAGGACGAGCAGGGCGAGCTGGTATTGATAGTTCAGGCGAGAGCATACTCATGATACGACCCGGAGAGGAGAAAAAAGTAGAATCACTTCTCCTTTCTAACTTCAATTCTTGTCAAAGTTCATTATTGGCGGAACCAGAAAGAGTTCAGATGCTTTTGTTGAGTCTCATTGGATTAGAGATTGCAACGACTTTGCAGCAAATTCATGAATTCATGGACCACACACTAGCTGCTGTGCAGTGTAGAAATTCAGGTGGAACACCAAATGTATTATTTTTGGATACCGTAAAGGTTTTGATTGAGTGGGGTCTAATCTATTACACAGATACAGATAAAGGCACATTAAGTATTACCAAGTTTGGAAAAGCAGCATTTAAAGGTGGTGTCGAAGTTTCCAAAGTTAAAGACTTATGCACATATCTCACTAAAGGATTGGATGGTTTGTCGCTCAATTCATATCTTCACTTGCTCTACATTGTAACTCCACTGGATCAGTTTGATGCCATAAAGTTCAACAACGAAATATTTTCTGATGAATATATGTCTCTTAGCCAAGAAGACAAAGTAGTTTCTGAACGTATAGGTGTGACAGAAAGTTTAGTAATGATAATGATGAGTGGCAGATACCTGAGGGGTGAAAGCAAGCAACTGCTGCATCATTTTTATCTTTCAATGATTTTGTATGATTTGTGGAAACAAAACTCCATCTGGTCTGTCTCTCAAAAGTACCAAGTCCATAGAGGTGTTGTGCAAAACTTTTTGACTGCTGCATCTGCATTTGGCTGCACCTTGATTCACTTTTGTCAAGAGCTAGAACAGTTTTGGGCGTTCCAACTTTTGCTACCTGATTTTGTTAAGCGGCTGTCTTATTGTACGACTGCAGAGCTTATACCACTGATGGAGCTGCCAGCAGTCAAGAGAGGACGAGCGAAACAGCTGTATCTTGCTGGATTCAAAACTGTCGGGGATATTGCAAGGGCGGATCCCAGAGATTTGGCATCTCGAATAAATCTCCTATCACGCAAAGTAGCTGCCCAGATTATTTCGGCTGCCAAAATGGTGGTGTTGGAACGGGCTGAAGCTCTACAAGAGGAAGCTGAACTTATGATTCAAAACTTTGATTGCAGTGTCATGATGTGACTTGTTTGTAAATTTCATGTTAATGAATGTTAGTTTTTTGTGTTTGAAAGACAAATACTTTATACTCAAGATGTTATGTTCTAAACTAATTAAGTGAATTAGGAATTCCAGTATATTGATGTGATAAGAGTATTAGTTTAAGTGTGCTTTGTTTCTTTTTATTTTAATTGATAACTGTGTGAAGAACTTGCATTAAAATACCTTGCGCAAAAAAAAGGTGATACACCATACAGAAAAAAATGCTATTTTAACTATTATTGTAACCAAAATTACTGCAAAACTTTATTCACAAAATTAACCACCACAAGCAAATGGGTTCTATAATGTGTCTATTGTGATTGTTGCATTAGATATTTGATGTTTTTCATTGCACATCTACTGTCGCTGCGACTGCTTTTTTTAAACATAATAAAGCAGAAACATGTACAGACACAAACATATAGACTAAAACATATGCATTTTGTGACTTCGAGAAACTTTAAGTTTTTTCCAGTTGATCTCTTTACATGGTCAAAATTTTGAGTATGATACAAGCAATAGCTTAAATAAACACAAGGCACTTCATATTGCATATTTGTTCATGTATTTATGATTTCCGTATCCTTTCAATAAACATCATACTTTAGGGTCCCTCATAGTTAGAGTTGGTAAAGAGGGTGAAACCTACCTTCCTTCCCAATTTAAGTGTGTGTTACCTCTTAAGTTTCCCTTGTTAGGTCTGAGATACTTGTTGGAACTCAAAAGCTCTTATCAATTATCCAAGTGGAGTTTCATCCCGATATGATCCAACATGTCAGCGGTAGTGGAGTAGAGGAGTATTTTGATTTCACTTGTTTGTGAAATCAAAAACCTTTCCTTTCTATGTGGTTCTAGGGGGTATGACAAGTAAAACCTGATGTTTAAAGCATCAAGATACAGCGCCAGTTTGTGTTGTCAAAGAAGGGCCTCCTAATCAAAACCTAAGATGACAAGCCACACCACACAAACCACCACCGCCACAGTGAATCTGCAAATTTTTCCAAATTAAATGAGGATTTTTTTAAGACCCATTTCGGTGGTTCACAGCATTTAGTTTGATGGTTACTATTCATAGTTTATTCCAAAGATAATGATAAATAAGAGCCATTATTATATATAATTTTTGGCTCTCCTCCCCTCTTTATATTAAATAGAATGCAATTCAAATGTTTTTGTTTTTCTTGGATTGAATCGGCACGATGGCAGTGCTGTACTTTTTATTTATCTTTATGAATTCTTTGAGGATCTGAATCCAAATTAAAGAACTGCAATAACTTGTAATGTCTTTGTTTAAAGTGGACTTGTCATGACAATTTGATAATCGAGAGCTTTCTTAAAATTTTCATGCTTTATATCAGTGTTAAGGTCATACATAAAGTTGTCAGTGACACATTATATTTGTTTCACTTTCATATTAATCAAATTTAATTTTTGGTCTTGTTTCGTAAAACAAATAAAAAAATGTTTTTTTGTCTTTCATGATTGCAAATTATGTTCATTTTTGTCATGAAGAATGTACACACGTCTCATATCTCCAGGGATGCTCAATGTCTGTTAGAAGAATGAATAACGAATCAATAAAATGATTATTTTTGAATACTTTATCACTTTGCACAGTAATTCAACTTTGAAAAATAATGGAAATGAGCGTAGTTTCTGTGTTACTTTGTTCTCTCTCTCTAATGATGCAAATCATTCTAAAATTGTTAATTCAATTATAATGTTATGAAACGTAGAATATATTTTTTTATTCACTTCATTAAAATTTGTTTTAATGAAAAAATTACATGATTTTGTCACACAAATTGGAAAGATATGCAAAATACATTTATCATGATAACTGAAAACAAAATTTGAAACAAAATAAAAATGCTTTTAAAAAATAATACTCGACAAAATATTCATAATAATGAATTTTTCACTTTTACCATTAAATATAGTAACAAAATAAAAAGTTTTAGAATATTAACATTCTCTTTAATTGCGTTATTTTCTTTTTTTTAAATATTAAGATAACTGCTATTGTAGTTTATCAGATAAACTATATACTTCTTTTTTTTCGATCTGGTCATTCATTGATTTAGTTTCTTGATGGTGAATATGAGAGGCTGATGACGATGTTGAGCCCAGATAATGAAGAACAACTTGACATCTTTGATAAGAGATCAGGGGCTTTTTGGGGTGAGCGTTTCTCTCTCTCTCTCTCATCGAGTCTACCTCTCCTGCATGTTGTTACTTCTCATTGAAAATCTATTTTAGATACTAGGCAAGATGGATGCTTTGTCCAAGATTCGTTCACCCATTTCTTTTTGATAGATTTTCAAGAATTAAAGTTTGAAAAAAGTTTAATATATGTATTTAATCCATAAAATGGAGGGGGAAGGGGGTGAAACTGAGTAATTACATTGATGTAACCAATCTTGAGGTACATTCAGGCATTGAATGATTTCTCTAATGAAAGGTTTGCCATATTGATACCATGTTGTAGACATATTAAATGTTATTTATATCTTAAGATAACTTATACTTGTTTGTGAAAGCGTGTTTTTTTACCTGTTAACACTAGAAAGACCACAGCAGTCATTTTGACTGTACTGGAAAAGGAAGGTGAACTGCTTCAGTCATCCACTCTTATACAGTGAAACCTGTATAAAACGAAAGGTCAAGATACTGAAATTATTTTCTGTTTCAGACAGGTTTCCGTTTTTATGCATATAAAAATATATGCAGTGATTTATTTTTGATCGTTTACGAAATTTGTTTTGAGAACATCACCCTAACTTCTATAACCCAAACGAGTGTTAAACAGAGATGTATATATATTATTATTTTGATGTTTTTCCCATGTTTGATGTATCAAATAACTATAAATTTGAAATTTCATATTTAAAATGCGCTAATAGTTAAACTTCAATGTAAAACGTTACCTTGAACAGCAGTAGAACAAACACTTTTGTCAAAAATGACACATTTTTAATACAGTGAAATGCACACACACCCCCACTGCCCTCTCCTCGATATAACTATATTCTGCGGACCAAGAAAAAATATTGTTATGTCGAGAGGCAAAATTATCCTTACGTGCGATCAAATTTATGCTGTTGTCATCTTTCTACGTAGGCATTGTTAATACCATCAGAAAATGTGCTTTTATGCATTTATTCGCCGCAAAAAATTGTAATTGATTTACAAGATGCATTGCCCCTGTAAAGTTTACCGCATTACACTTTCGTGTCTTACACAGAAAGTAGCAATACCAATAACTAACTTTAGTTTTCAGTGATTTTTAGTGCAAAATATGATGTTATCACAAGAAGGAAAACAGGTGACGAAGTTAAAATTAAATTTAAAATGATTTTGATCAAAATATTAAAAAAATATCGTTTTTTTAATACATAGCAGTTTGAAAAAATCTCCTAAAATATTGTTATAGAGGGATTTACCATAGTAAAGGATATCGTTGTATCGAGGTTTCACTGTATTTAAAAATTGAGAAATTGCATACCTTTTTTAAAAAAAAAAAGGGACAATGAGATTAATAACCAATAGTGTTTGTCAAACAGAGATCCTACACATCTGTAACACTTTTAAAGTTTCTTTTTTTACCTCTCTACGAACTCCATTTTTGTGTTCAAATTCAATACGCTTTTTCTTGTGTGTGTGTTGGTGGCCATCTCTACACTGAATGAAAATTTCTTCAGTATCCAAAACACGGTATCGTACAATAATTCAGTCTCCCTCACGTATTACTCCCGAAATTATCAAACTTTTTCCAAGAAATCTGAGTGCTTTGTAATAAAAGTCACCATTTCCATCATAAATGAAATGCTAAACAAGCTTTTACTTAATTTTGAATAGTAAATCGGCTTCAGCACGACCACAGAACCAATTCAGATAGATAATAAGCATTCATAATTTTTCCAAAAAGTGAAAAGTTCGTCTAAAAAAAAAGGGGATCAGAACAACTTAACTTTTCTCCCATCAAAAGGACAACAACTTGCACTTGGCCAAAAATTCTTTCCGTTTTAGCAGGTTTTGTACCCATACATAGACTAAATATGCCTTCCGTTTCCGCGTTAGACAGTTTCCGTCTTAAAGAGGTTTCCTATTATTGAAAATGCATTAATTATTCACAAGACTATAATATAATGTTTCGTTTAATACAAATTTCCGTCTTAGACAGGTTTCACTGTATATTACACGGATGGATCTAAGTCGGAGAAACGGACTGGAGCTACTTATGTGAAGACTGAAGGTAAGCAAGGAATAGCTCTATGGTTGGTCAAGCTGAAGGATGGTAACTCCGTGTTTCAGGCAGAGCTTTTTGCCAGCTACAACGCAGTCTTGGATGCTTCTTTACATCAAGAAACTGCCTTAATTAGATCTGATAGTCGCTCTAGCATACAGGTGGTTTCTAATCTTCAGTCAAGCCATGAAATGGCCAGGAGAATAAGAAAACTCTGCAATCATACCAGAACAGCCTTTCATGGGTGAAAGCACATAGGCCAATGGGACAATGAATTTGCGGATACCACGGCGAAGGAAGCTACCGAAGGTGGAATCATTAGAGATGATCTGCTGCTTCCCGCATCACATGCCGAAGCAATCCTTTGTAAGGATCTAATGATTAAATGGCAGCTGAGGTGGGATGACAACACTAATGCCTCGGAACCATAAATGGTCACGTGAGATGATAATGTTCGTAACGGGTCATGGTCCGTTTCCTGCTGACTTTCATAGGTTCAAATCAATCCCCAGTTATGAATGTGCATGTTCGGCCATAGGCACGCCTCTTCACTACGCAACTTTATGCGCCAAGACAACAGTCTTCTACTTCAAAGAGCCAGCACAATATCTGCGAATACCTTGGCTTGAGTGCATCCGGAAGTGGGAGAATTCAAAAAGTAAAATACGTAGACTGGTTCGCTTTCTGGAGTAGCACCCTGAGGATATCAGAGCTACAGAACCAGATACATAGCGGAGATAGACTTGGAAGTCTGGGGGTGGCGGCACGATGATGATGATGTCAATTTATATACACATACATTAGATCAGTCGACTCCACCTTTGACGCTGGGAGGAGCGATGCCCCCCTTATGACCGCCCTCCGTATCTGCATGCATATATTCCCTGCCATGTATTGTTCAATCTCAATAAATGGTTAGATTCCCCGGAGGTACCCGAGTCCTCAGGGAAAATGTGCTTATATCACCGAGTGTGACAGAGCTTGGGTGTCTCTCGGTTCCTATCACTATCACCTGATCTGGGATTATACGCCATTATTTTCGACAAGCGCATGGAAATGAAATTTCTGCCGTTTTCTATGAAAGAACCGTCGATGTGATTTTTTAAAAAATTTCATTAATTTTTTTTTCGTTCACGAGGGAATATTAACCGATCCGCAGATCTTGTCCTTCGCATAATATTCGAGACTTTCAATATCTTCTCCCCTGAAAAATATGCAAAAAATTTTAATTAAAACAATTTAATTGTACGCTCGGAAAAAGACAGACATGTTTGAGTGCATTGGTACTACAGTATATCATATCGGGGACATAACCTTGATGCTACTTTTTTCTTTAAAAACCAACCATAAATCAAATGATGCTTTAAATCAAATACGTGCTTTTGAGATTCGTTGTGACTGATTAGATCAAGTTAATTAATTCAATTGCCACGAGCATAAGAGTCCGATTCTCTCGTTTCATTCTTCACAGTTTGAATATCGTGTAACAACTGAAAAACATCTGTTACTAGCTGGAATCAGATTTTTCAGTCCAAAAAGTCTTATGCCGAGAATTTGCCGTTTCTTTCCTTTGCTCTTCCTTTTTTTTTATCGATTCATCGTAATAATAATAATAATAATCACCATAATCATAATTTTCTATTGTTATTGCGTCTCATATTCACGAACTCCTCGTTCCTTCTCTCGCGTTTGATTGCGTTGATTAATGAGTCTCGGAAGCAATCATCTGTACGTAATGTGCTACGGATTTGGATGGGGGGAAGGATGGCGAGATGATCACACATATATATATATATATATAGAGAGAGAGAAACGACGAGATATTTCTTTTCTTACGAAAATAAAGATTCTTTCTCTGCCGGCTATTCTTTTCCTTTATTTTTATTCGCCTTCTCGCTCGTGGCTTAATACATATGCTGGCTCGCGCGTGCCTCTTAAATCTTTCCTTTAACTGGGCCAAAGATTTTGCAGCTGCTCCCCGAAAAAGCAGAAATTATAAGGCAAAACACTTTGGAAAATCTCTCTCCTGAAATATATATATAAGTGGTCCTCCCTATCCATTTTTCTTGCTAGAGAGAGTTAGTTCACCAACGCCCCTCGCGTCTCGTCGAAACTTGCTCAATTCAGAGCACACATAATTTCTTCAGCGATGTCGGTACTCATGAATATTTCATACGCATGATTCCACGCGAGTATGTGTGTTTCCTTGCCGTTATTTGAAGTCACCGGGACGCAATTTCGAACTCTGGACATGTGATACGCCTTGAAAAAATTCATCGGAAATGCGATAACGTTGATATCCATATAAATGTGTATATATTTTTTTTATAATGGAAACTCATATTTGATTTAATATACGATAATGATTATAAAAAATCGTCGTTATAAATCATTTTTCGTTGGATCGTGATTGATGAAGAAAAGATAGAGAATTCGAGAACATTATGCGTTATCGCTCAATGCGACGAGCACATGAAAATAAAGGATGAAATTCACAGTTGAACTGTTTTAACGATATCTGAGGGACCGGATTTCCTTAAAACAGTGTCGTTATAACCGAGGTATCGTAAGAACATTATAGGCTCATTGTTAAGGAGATACAGTAAAAGTCCGTTATAACGCCAGTTCACAATAACGAGGAAAATTGTTGTAACGTACTCATCTTTATAGCGAATATCCATTTTTTGCTCTGGCAGGCTGTAAAATTGTAAAAAATTGCTAATTGCTGCTTTATAAGAATTGAAACGCCTTTTAGATGATTTCATTTTAATATTAACGAATGAACCGGACTCTAGTCATATGAAATTGGTTTTTGGTCTCGCAACTGCTGAATCTCTGAGACATTTTCGCAGAGAATTTCGTATCATCAAAGCTGTTTGATCGACCCGATGAATAATTAAAATGATCAATTGTACAGTGTAACAT
Organism: Pholcus phalangioides; assembly: GCF_987345545.1. NCBI lineage: Eukaryota > Metazoa > Arthropoda > Arachnida > Araneae > Pholcidae > Pholcus > Pholcus phalangioides. The sequence continues at coordinate 17,316,979 of NW_028301607.1, forward strand.
ATATGTTTTTTGCATTTATGCATTGTTTTTATGTTTTTTGCTCCGTTTTTGTGTTTTTGTATTTATTCATTGTTTTTTTTTTTCATTTTTTGTGCTGTAATATTTTGTGCGTATGAGTACATTTGATTGTAGGCAATGTACATCGTATCTCTAATAATAAAGTTTTCTCCGACACGATCGCGCCCTTTCACAAGGGCAATGGCTAATATTGGCTAAAGCCGGTAGAGCCAGGGCCGTGTTCGGTTTGAAAGAAAGGAGGAAATAAATGCCGAATAAAAATGCCATGTGTATGGTAGGGAAGTTCAAAAATAGGAGGGGGAGGGGGGTTAAAATTTTTTTACTTTTCTGTGTCCATTCTTTGTTAGAAGTGCCTCAGAAATTTTGTGTGCATGTGCTATGGTTTTATAATTTTTGTGATTGTGTTTTTAATTGGGTTGCTGTATTTTTGAAAAATATGACATCCATATTTTTTATGGGCATCTTTTTCTCAGCCACCTCGTTAGGCAGTTTGCCTGTTGTGGCTTGTATTTGTATTTGGGATCAACTTTTTTAATTCTTAAACATTATATTATGAGAAGAAAAAACTCTCTGGCATTTTGAGAATTTTTTTTGACGTTATAGCGAATGCTTCTTAATTTTTAACTCGCTATAACCTAATAGTTTTGTATCTTTAAAATAAGTTGCTGGACAATCACTTCGTTGTAAGCCGTAATCGTTATATTGGACATTTACTGTATTAAATGTAGATGGTGAATCTCTTGGAAAAACATTACCGTCACGAACACCAAATGTGTTGGAAAATGTGTCTTTATATTCGAGATTCATTAACTTAAAGCGTGGCTCATCAAATTATTCCCCATGGAAATCGGTTGGGTTCGTTGACATTATATCCGAGTTGTTGTGATGATCGTTATAACCGAGTTTGATAGTGGGTTCTTGTTTCTGTAAAATGTATAGTTTTGAAACAGTGTATTTTATATTGGAAATCTCTCGCTATTTTTTTTTCTGTGAGAAATAACACCAGTGTGCGGTCCACAAAATCCTCTTAAGGTAAATCTAGAGGCCAGATTAGCCCAGCTAATTATAGCGGGACGTGAAATTACCGCGAATACTTCATTCAAAAGTCGATCGAAAATCGAGTCTTTGTTCCTTTCTAGACTTTTCTAAAAACGCTTTTAAATTTGTTTGTCTTTTTTATAAAACTTGAAAGTCTTCTTCTACACGTTTTCGAAAAATCCGTTGCGAGAAGCAAATGATAATAAGAAAATAGTCTTTTTTTCCCTTTTTGCAAAAACTTGAAATAAACTTTGAGATTTTTTTTATACGTATATACCAGAGAAATGTTCGGTGTTCTCGTTTGTTTCTTATCGCGTTTGGGAATCTAATTAAACTGCCGGATGTGTATTACCATTATGATTTTATTTCTTTTTTTGATGGAAAAAGAATTTGTTTATTTTCCCGTGATATTTCTTATGGAATATTATGACGGGAGGAAATTTACCTAACAGCTATATCGCCTGGTGTTTCATAGGATGTCTTGGCTCCAATTCCGGCGGACATCATCATTGATCGGTAGGGCTATGATTTTCATGCCCTAAAAAATGCTGTATAAAAAAAATGATTAAAAACTAAATATGCCCTATAAAACTAAAAATATGTCCATATATATATGTCCTAAAATTTTTTCATTCCTATCTCAGATAACATTAGTTTTATCAAAATATTATGGTGAGAAGTGTTGATGCAATCAGTCTAAACTATTTTGAACCATTACTTCTAGTAGAACAAAAATTCTTCGTTTTACTAACCACGAGTATCAGAGAATCAATAACATAGCTTTCAATTTTTTTTTTTTTTTGCAGTTAATGTACCAAACACAAACACAGAAATTTTTTAATGCAAAAACAGAAAAAGAAAAATATTTTTTCTCATCCTCTAGTCATTGAAGGCCTAATTTATATTTTCCGGAATTGATGTGTTGCAGCACAGTGGATTTCCTTTCTGCAGCAACTTTAGTTCCGCACAGTTTGCAAAACAATATTGTTTCATCTGTACAGAACACTTTCTCACAATATTCAGAAACTAATTTCCTCAGTTTCTTTGCTTCACTTTGAAAGCATGTTGAAAATTCGATTTTACAATAATACACGAATCATTCACTATCAATACGAAAATTATTTACAGTTACTGTAAGGGTAATTTCCAAAGAATTTCAAACTATTGAGGCCCTATGTGTGGACCTGCTCGAACTTGATCAGATGCAGTGATGGTATTCTCATCGAGCCGAAATTTCCCGTTTAGTAAGTTCCCCCCACAAATTCAAAATAAATTGCTGCCGTCTATAGGTAAAAATATGTAGCCAAGTATTTAGCTTTAGAAAAGCGTTGCACAAAACTAGAAAAATAATTATTTTTATTTGATAAAACTCTAAAAATTTTCCCCATGGACCAACTTTTCCCACGAGTTACCATCACCAATTCAGATAATTAATCTATTTACAGCCATACATCAGTGTCTGATGTATGGCGCTACTATTTTTATGTGCTAAAAATTCATTGTCATTGCTGATTCGTTGAAAAACCTGAATTTAATGACTTTTTATCAGTCGACCTGTCATTTTTAGTGCTTAAAAATCCTACCCCTAAATGATGCATGCTAAACATTTACTACGCTTGTGCATAATTTTCACAAAGGTGGTTAAGATTATCAGTTGGTGCTCATGTAACTCAAGAGTATTGATCTTCCCAAGCTTTTTTATTTTTTAATATTATATTTGAGCTGCCGGATGATGGCTAGCCTTTTCCTGCTAATTTCGACTGTGATTGGCCAAAGAATGTAAATGCGTGTGAGTAAAAATATAGTAGACACTCAAACTGATACAGAGATATAAGTTTCGCAATGAAATTTTTGTTTTCCAGGAAAGAAAATTAATTTCGAAATCTGAAAATGAGGACAAAAGAGTAAATATTTTTAAAATGTATGAAGACGCTTGAAATGACATAAAAATGAGGATGTCTTATAACTCCTACGAGAACGCACCAACACATTTTGTGGACGGCATGCTGCTCGATCCTGATTTTTCCTGCATTTTTTGGTATATGGCAGAGCTTTGATATTCCGGAATGGGATACATCGCGTCCTCCACCACGTCCCACGTTATTGAATTAATAAAAACCATTTTTATGGATCCTGTTTTATTACGATTAGGCTTTGATGCTTTGTTATCGTACTCAAGCCGCGTTTAGTCTTCTGTGCTTGAGGTACCATGAATGTCATTACAGACGACTTTGGCTGTGCATTTATGTGCTTCAAAAGTATTGATAAAGTATATTTTTGGAAAAACCGGCCACAAAATTGTATGCTATATGCTTGATGGTTCCTTTACATCCGGTGCTTATTTTGTACGCTGTGAATGATCTTGAGAACATCCTTTCTAGTTTTCAATTCCTTGATGAAATGCTTGTAAGATGAGAAGACGTATGGGTGTACGTGTAGAAGCTAGAAAGAGCAGACCAATAAAACGGATCTTGCGCATGATGGTCAGGGAAAAGGCTTGCTATTTAGGCATTCCTGAGTAATGGAATTCGTCGTCGACTTGACAAAGCTCTGACGCGAAACAGCAGCCAGCGAAATAAAATGAGTTCCCGCACTCTCGCCTCTCCACTCACTCGCACAGCTTTTGACGACTGAAGGAACGGAGTTTTGGCATCACTGAAATGTAGAGGAGATAAGGGAGTGGGGTTGAGAGTGGTGTTTGAACCGATGCCGGACGGACGAATGGATGGATGGATCGAGTAGCTAGCTCCCTCCACCGTTTACATCCGAACTGCCGGGACTTAATTGCTCTGTTTGACAGCCTTTTGTATGTAATGTTCCTTCGCTAGCTGCCTTCCTCCAACGTATAATACTTGTCAGAAATTGCCAAACGAAGTGAGGGCGAGATACAGTTTTACCAGTCGAGGTCAAACTCGATTAGTTCTTATCTGCGCCAAAGTCATTTTTCCGAAAACTGCTTAGCTGCTAGTTGGTGCGTTTCGTGCGCGGCTTTGACTGTAGAACGTGTGTAGCTAGTTTCCTCATTAAATATTATATAGTGTTATATGCGTGTTCGCGGTTCGTGCACGAATTAATTCTCTCTCGCGAGAGTTTACTTGTGGGAGTCCGACGTTTAATCTTCGACTAAATAGTTTATACCGACTCGTCGTAACTTTGCCCTCAGCCGAATGATGCTGGCGTTCCGCGTTACTGGCAAATCCGCGCGATTTCGAATTATAAATTCATTTTTCTCGCGGATAAAAATCTTTTCAAATGCGAATTTACTACAGAACTTCTCGAAGAGTTCCTCCTCAGATTTATGGGGGGGGGTGGGGTGAAACATCCACGTAAATTGGTATAAGTAGCTTACATTTTCATTTATTATCAGCGGGGGAAAATTCTATACGGCATACATGCTCAACCTATGGCTCGCAGACTAAATGTGGTGATCCTCGGAGTTATTTGACGCGGATCGCGACCTCAAACTCAAGTTTTGTTAAAATGAACTAAGTGGTACATTTTCAGATTGCCAAGTGGCACGGGATACATTCCCTCAAATGACCCGCGGCATATCTGTACATAATTTGAGTGGACACGCTGTACAGTTAGTTTTAGATCTCTTAAGTGACCCGTGGCACATTTGCAGATCACTTAAGTAGCCTGTGACGCAGTTCCAGATCACTTGAGTCATTCGTGACACAATTCTAGATCATTCAAGCTGTTCGCGGCACATTTCCACATCACTTAAATGGGGGTATGTCACATTCCCAGATCAGTTAAGTGACCCGCGGCGCTGTTCGAGATCTCTGAATTAAGTAGCCCGTGCTACGTTTTTGAATCAATGAAGTGGCCCGCAATCTCCTAAAGGCTGAACGTCCTTGCGGTACAGTATCTCGAAGCTGCCTATTTTTATCGCGGCTCTCGAAAATCTCGTATATTCATAATTTTCATCTCGTCTCTCTAGTACACGTTTCCCATTTCCGAGACTTTCCTGTGTAAAGTCCCTATAGACAAAGTTGTCTACTAAAAATGAGTTTTGAATTCCAAACTGGAAGAGAACTTCGAGACACTCTCAAAAATAGAGTTCTTCTCTCCCATGATATTCTGAAGAATGATCCATATTCCCTGGCTGAGAACAAACTTCAAGCACATCAACAGGTTTTCGACGACTTTTTATCCGTTATTTTACCCTTCCTTTCATTCGATAGCTTATTTTAATATCGCGTATAGACCTTTATCTGAAGAGCCGCAATCTCGGTATTTGATTTATACATTCAAGGAACTGCGAGAAATCGGATCGGTGAGCAGCATATATCGTTTAGTTTCCAGCTTTAACGAGTATGAACATGTTCACATGATTCCGAGAGCTCTGAAATACGACTGAAATGCAAAGATTCTTTATTTTTTAAAATCGGAATAGTCGGAATCTGTCAAGAGTTGCTCGGCAAATTCCCATGCAATTCAAATTTCCAGAGACTTGTCGCTTCGCATGCCACGAAATGTCTAAAAAGAAAAGAAAAAAAGCATTAAGAGAATATGAAGCGATTCATTCTCTGTGTTGAAGTTTTTATCAGATCGTTTTCTGAATCTAAAGTTTTTCTTTCATTTGAATTTTCTACGTAGAAGTTCCTTTCTTGCGAATTCCTCGATCATACACAATTCCTAGTTGTTGCTCGACGTGTCACGGCGTAACGTGATGGTTTTAACACCGAAGAACCATTTTATAAGAGAAATATAACATTAAGACCCAAGCGTCGAGCTCTCTATATACTCGAGTTTTCCCTTTCCACGATGACACGCCGGAGATATATGCACATAGAAATGGTCGAAGGATATATCATGAATACTGTATTTTTACGAAGTACTCGGCGTGTGATGTCGAATATATTTTTGTGCTAAGGAAACGAATCCCTATCGGCCAATCTTTTTCCTAGTAGGGTTTTTTTTCCTTGAAATTGACGAATCTTCGTATTTAAATAGTTGAATGATATCTGTTTTAAAGACTCTTTTCAATCATTAGTGTGGTATTATAATGTGGGATGGGGTAAAAAAGTTATCGTGATGAGAGAGAGATTAAGTGTGGCTATATTGCAAAATTTTCATTTAATGATTAAAAAATCGACATTTCACATTGATCGATACTTCACCTTCTCAGTAGCATTTACATGATATCTCGCCTCCTTAACCCTTAGGTTGCAAGAGTAGTGTTTTTCAAAACGACAGTGTAGAAAAATTTCCTTTTTTTTCACTTATCTTTTTGTAAAAGATAGATTATTTCAGTCTCGTGACTTTCCGTTTCGTACACGTTTCACTATATAATACAATCGAAAAAAAGTTAATACAAAGAATCTGAATCCGAACGCACAATTACCGACAAATAGTGATTACTTGTAAGCAGGCACTCTAGCACTGCTCAACATTATGCACCCATCTTATATAGTACTACAAGCAAATCTGTTAGAAAATAGAAATGATATAAAAAAAAAATATATATATATATATATACAGGGTGATTATAAAAAAACTATCCCGACATATGGGCCCCTAACTATCATATTATCCGTCATCGTGTCTAAAAAAAAAGAAAACACGGAAAAAACAGTCTCCAGGTTTCAAGGTCCATAAAGATTGGATCACTGCTATGGTCTGTGCAAATGCCATAGATTACCCATGCTTGTAATTGGTAAATTAAAAAAACCCCTTGTTTTCAAAAACCTAAATATGAACTATTATGCCCAAAAAAGTGCTTAGATCGACCAAACAATTTTTTCAGAATGGTTCCACAGCGTTTTTGTGCCTTAAGTTAGAGCTCACATGGCCGAAAAGCAGTTGCCGCAGGAAGCACTGCTGTTAATGGAGAATGACACTACCCTCTTGTGAACTCAAAAGTGATGGTGGCAAAATAACATGCCTTTTTCTCCCAGCGAATGCAACTCCACTTATCCAGCCTTTGTATCCATACAATATTCCGCTCAACAAATACGCACCTTTTCCCAACTTGAAGATCCTATCTCATCCTCCAAAGAATCTGGTATTTACTTCATACAAGGATGACGTCACTCTCCGCTACCATACGAAGGTTTTTTTTTAACAACTGGATGTTGCGAAGATATATTTTGGAAAGAGAGAAAATTCAACTGTCCCTGCGGGGAATCGAACCCACGTCCTTTCACCTTCCGGGTGAACGCCCTAGACCACTAGACTACAGAGGCACAGAATCTCTCAGTCTTTCCTTGGAGCTCGTGTACACTGAAAGGGACCGTACATGGACGGCCAGACCAGACTCAGGCCAAGCTCACAACTGCTGATGTTGCCACCAGATGGCGACTTATACAAGGATGACGTCACTTGTGTTATACAAGGATGACGACCACCAGATGGCGACTCTGGTGGCAACGTCAGCAGTTGTGAGCTTGGCCTGAGTCTGGTCTGGTCGTCCATGTACGGTCCCTTTCAGTGTACACGAGCTCCAAGGAAAGATTGAGAGATTCTGTGCCGCTGTAGTCTAGTGGTCTAGGGCGTTCACCCGGACGGTGAAAGGACGTGGGTTCGATTCCCCGCAGGGGCAGTTGAATTTTCTCTCTTTCCAAAATATATCTTCGCAACATCCAGTTGTTAAAAAAAACCTTCGTATTTACTTCATCCCATGCAAGAATTGCCAAAAAGGGCGTATTGGTCAAACTAGGAAAAATCTGAATATTCGAGTTCTCGAACACCGAAAGCATTTTGAGAAGGGACAGACTAGTACGGCTATTGCCCAACACTGTTGGCAACTCTCACATAATTTTGATTTTGAGAAAGCGTCTGTTTTTAAAAAAGCAACACATAATTCCGAACTGAATTTCTATTCGAGGGATACTTCATCAGAACATGCCAAGATTTCCTCGTTAATGATGGAAGAAACACGCCACCTATTTAGTCAGCTTGGACAGGCTTTATTAACCTCAGTCGAGACAGAATTTTCAACAGATGGCGCCCTAACTCACATCCGAAGACCACTCGGCCTCAGCAAATACAAAGGTGAACTCTCCGGACGACCAAAAATAAACACCCCCCCCCTCCTCAACTACTCATTTGTGTGATTTCTGACCACGAGGTCCTGATGACGGTTCTACAATGGAGAGCCGAAACGCGTCGACCATTCGACAAATTAAATTTTATTTGTCTTAAAAACGTGTCAATTTTTGTATAGATTTTATTTTCATTTCCGTTCCAAGTCCGAAATGAAATCACGTTACTGTACATACGTATTAAAAGATTTCTGTTATCCGTCACAGCTCTGGTCCGGACGGTGACGGTCAATCGAAATTTTATTGTATCGAAATTTATGAGACCGCGGAAAAGTATCATTTTTTGTGTGATACTGATGATGTGTGTGACGTCCAAAACTCAAACTTGTGGTCCATCAATATAAATTGTCTGGTATGGCGTGTTTATAGGAATTTCTCAATATTTCAGGAGTATTTAGTTTCCATAAGTGCAGTATAAGGGTGGATTCACATCTACAGACACTTACCGTGTCGTTTCACACACGGCAAACACTTTTTAATATAAAACTAATGAACATATTCATATCTATCGTATCGTGGCTGCACAGGCGCAAACAGACATTTTTATATAGCATATAGAAATGTCCTCTCCACTTGTCAATACAAGATTCATTGAAAGACTGGTTATTTGTGAAGATGAAGATTACAGGAAGAAAATTCATCACTGCCCCCACGGGGACGCGAACCTCGGTCTCTCGCTTGCCGGACGAGTGCTCTACCTATATCTTTATCTCCACAAATAACCAGTCTTTCAATGAATCTTGTATAGACATTTTTATGTTAAACAATGGTTGCCGTGTCTTACAGCACACGGTAAGGGCCTGCAGATGTGAATCCACCCTAAAGGCTCTCCGCAGAGAGCAGACAGACATTCAACACGATAATTGCATAACGTGAAAAATTCAAGCATTTACCATTTTCAGTTCAAAATATGGAGGACAGATGTCTGCACCAGCAGAACACGAACTCCGACAACATAAATACGTTAGGGGTCACACATACACTCAGAACACATATTTCGACACATGCTGATTCGTTGAAAATTCTGTAGAGGAATGTGTATGATGTGCATAATGCAAGATACACCACTGTCCCACCCCTAAGGGTATTCAGATCACATCGTAAACCTAGTTTGACCAAATGTTAAGTAGTTAGTATAGTATAGTATTATTAAAATGTTGTAAATATCATCCGCCATCCTACTCAGTACAGATCTGACTGAGCGAAATAAATCCCGATTCGAGAGCCAGCGGAGCAGGTTCAAGAAGTGGTGCCAACCCTCTTAATGTCCGTCGTGCGGTTTTTGCTAAAACTACAGAGCTATAGCCTTCGACCGCAGGGCTTAGTGCTACAAAACGGCAGCACCACGTATGACGTGTACAAATGTTAAGTAGTAGTATAGTATTATTAAAATGTCGTAAATATCATCCAGGGCAAATTTCGGTTGGGTGTGTCCGGATTATGCATTCGGAACCTATTGTATGAAATATAACGGACGCTTTAATGATTACAGTGAAACGAACGAGATGCATTTCAATGTCTTCTCTTCCGACTACGTTCGAGAGCACTTTTCTATAAAATGGTGCTGGAGTGAACTTAAATAACATTTTTCGATAGAAAGTGTCCAAAAATGGTGAAAACAATAATAAATTTTGGACTACGTACATGTCATTTTTTTTTGTCAGATTTTATGCAAAATTCGTGAAATAATCGGAACAAATTTCGATTGAAAAAAATACTATGAATGTTTTGCTATTTTCGCAGTAAATTTATGGTGCAAGGTTATGAACCAAAATTTAAAGTATTGTAGTGTATGATCATAAGTTATACTCAAATCTATTAATGTGAATGTCAATTTTTTGAAATTTCATCCTACATATTGTCTATAAAGCATTGTAATTAGACAAATATATGATAAACCTTAGATTTTGATTCATAACCTCAAAAATATATAGCAAAATATTTTATAAAAATTTCGTAGGGATACAATGAATAGATTTTTGAAATCATATTTCAAACTCAAGTAAAATGTAAAAAATATCATTCTTCGTAAAACGCGTGTAAAATTTTTATTTACGGATTACTTGCATGTAAAACGCAACGCTAAAATGGATGTAACTTCGATTTTAAGTGCCATATAAACAAACCTAGGTTATTTTTTACGAAAGCCCTCTTCATTGTGATTCTAAAATAAACAAACCTAGGTTTGTTTTAGAATCATAACAAAGAGGGCTTTCGTAAAAAATATAAATTAATAAATAAAAAAATGTATATTTATTTCAAAATGATGTTTTTCAACGTATGTAGTCGGATACTTTAATTCCTGACTTTTCTATTCATCTTACATTTTTTTCAAATCAGGTACCCCATTGTGCCTATAATAATATTCTCGAAGATTGACAAAATTCGCATGTAAAATCAATCGCGTGGTCGTAGTGGGTTTCGAATTGAAGACTACCCGGAAAAACTACGGAGCATTTCTCGGGGAAGGTGAGAATAGATTTTTGTAGCTTAAAAAGAGAGAGAGAGAGATATGACGCTACAGCAAAAAGTTTGAAAATACGGGGCTTGGATCATTTCTCCGGTTTTGTTTCAGTTGTAAGTACTTCTCGCATGAACGACATTCCGTGTTAAAAAAAATAGCTACGTACATTATTATTGTCGTTTTATCTCACAGTAAATAGTTCGAATATTTTCTGATAATGAGAAAGGCGCCCGCAGGTAACAGGGTCCTGTTAGAAGGGATAATACGCGGATACGTATTTACTCTAATCCTGTTTATAGCTTGACCTTTTTCTAGAAATCGTTTCTATGTATTCCTTTTTTTTCATATCTGATAAAACGAGATGTGGAATTCTTTTCTATTCCTTCGTAGCGGAGATTACGATTCTAAAAGTCCAGGTAAAACCTTCCTCTTACAGCGTAGAAATAGAAAGAATCTGCTATCGCCGAGATCAAAGCAGTAAATGAGACAGAGCTCCATCAAGTTTTCGGTGACTATGCTGGTGCTTTTGATCTTTTCCCCTTTTATTTTACCTTATATTCTTTTATTTTGTTTTTTCTTTTCCGAAGAAACTCGGACTTTTGTTGATTTCTTTTTTTGTTTCGGGAGAAATTCTTTCTACTTTTTGTGTGTGTGTGAGATGGAAACGTAAAAATGAGTAATGGGAAGGAAAGCGACGGATGCATCCAACAATTTTCTGATATATATTTTTTCTTGGTCAGAATTCGTGAGACTAATTAATTAATGACACGAATTCATTTTTTTCGAAAGAAACCTGTGCAAAAGTTTTACCATTTATTTTTAGTTCCCCCTTTTTTTTTTCAAGATATTTTTGATTGCAACCATGAACCTTTTGATGCGAATCAAATCAATATGAAAACAATGAGAAGTTGTTTTTTTTCAATTGTTTATTTTTGCTACGCAAAAATCCAATAAACATGACAATTGCCGCTAGGAAAACTCAACGGCAAACAATTCATCGGCAAAGTGACATGGTAAGTGAGTGGTAGAACAGGTGAGTGAGCAGATGAATAAGTCAGTCGCTCGCTCACTCGATCACTCTGAATACTACTACTAAACCACACATGCGTCCATGTTTCTCTACAAAATTTTTGTGAATGAGTTCGAGTTGGAATGTGTGTGTATGTGTTGTGGACCTAACGTGAAGTTTGTTTGTGTGGTGCTTGTTATAGTGCTCCCATCTATTTGTCGAACTATGAGTGAAGGGTAATGATTGAAGATTTAGATCACTCATGCTGTCACTCATTCAATCGCTCACTCATACGATTATGCGGCCACTCATACGGCTACTCACTCACTCGGTGTCTTACATATTCCCCCTCCTTGCTTATCACGCTGTCATTCCCTCACTGGTGACGAACTGTTTGTTGGTGAATTTTCCTTAAATCTTTGCTTTTATTTACCTCTTTTTAATCAAAGGAAGCATGTTTCTTGATTGCAACCATGGACCTTTTGATGTGAATCACATCTAAACGAAGGCGACGAGAAATTGTTTAGTTTTGTTTTTGGAAGACGGGATCGTAATCGTTAACGCCATCACTCGACGCGTCGCGTTTCAAATTAAGATTAGTGTAGCCGTGGCCATAATTCTACGTGGTTAGTGCGTTTTCTTGATCGCGTGTTCCTCTCTCTTTCCGTGTTCTATTCAAATCACACCCCTGGGAGAACTTATTCTCCCGGTATAGTTACTTACTTTAAATTCATGTTTACCGCAGGTTTCTCGGTTCTTAACGTCGGATACTATTTCTAATTCTTATTCTTGTTTGTTTAAATGGCCATTTGTTTCTATAACGTAAGAATTCATTAACGAAACCAAAGGAGGAGTTCTCAGTTTAACGATATAACGGTTAGTTATTTTGATATCCTTCTAGATCAGCATTTCTCAAACTTCTTTGCCTTTGTGCAATCCCTGAAATAGTTAAAAATAGGTGAAGAGATGGTTTTAGCAGCAGGTCAAACTATTGTGCGTGTAGAGAAAAGTCGTGTCTCTCGTGCTGATTGAATTGCACACTACTCGGATTGTGCAAGACGAACGGGTTCAGTTTCCAGCCGAGACCGATAGACTTTTTCTTTTTTCATCTCGGCAATATTATCCAGAGCATTTATTTCCTTGGTTAGAGTGCAGTTGCTTATCCGCACAAGATCTCCGGGCCGGACACCTCTGCTCTTAAATGTATATGTTATGGTAAATGTGATAAATCAAATGATTATGCATAATCAAATACGAATACAAAGCCACTATCTGCAAAATGCCCCACGAAGTGGCTGAGGAAAAAGTTGCCTATAACAAATATAGATGTCATATATTTCTAAATTACAGCAACCCAATTAAAAACGAAATTATGAAAACTAAATTATAGACTCTAACCGTCGGTTATGATGCATAATCACTGACCATTTTGATAAGTTTGATGAATTTTGCGAATTTATCACATTTACTAGTGAATTATGTATAATCAATGCTCAGCTCGTATGTTTGAATATGACAAATGAATTATTTAAATTTATCGGACATTTTTGCACGAACTTAAGTGTAGGATGATGGATTCGATCGGTTATGTTGATTACAGCAGTGATTCTCAACCTGGGGCCATATGGCTCCTTTGCGGTCCTGGGATATTCTAGGGGGCCACGAGAGAAAATCAGAAGAAAGGTGAACCACGGCAGGTGTGAAGGGAGTCACAGAGAGCTGTGAAGAGAAAAATAGCTTTAAAAGTGAAACATGGTTGAAAAATATTACTGCTTTCTCAGAATTCGTCGGATCCGTCCATAGAAACAGGGCCATCTTAACCCTTGGGTCTATGTGGGCATGACCTGGGTCTTCATGGCTATAATACAGGGAGGGGCACTACACTATATGGGATCTGCTACTATGATTTTCATATGTAAGCTGTTACTTCCAGCTAAGTATGGAGGGCCCCCAGAACAACGGTTGATGTGTTGGGAGGGTCGATTTATCGTGCAGGTTCGTTAGATCGTCCTGTATTTTACACAGACCGTTTTTACCATATAATTTGACTCCTGGGAGAGATTATAATCCACCTTTTGAATCCGTGCCTAGCCAGGATTCCAGAGATAGATTGATCTGATTTTTTAAATTTCATTCATAATAAATTTAGGTTTTAGACTAAATTCGGTAAGCAGAAAGTACCTCACTCTTGGATGAGGGTAGAGGAGACCCTGGATAGGGCAGAAGGGGCCACGAAAAAAAGTGGGATCCATGGGGGGGGGGCATGAGCCGAAAAAAGGTTAAGAAACACTGGATTACAGCAGAGTCTCGATAATCCGAGGTGAACGAGACCAAGACTACCTCGGATTACTGAAAACTCGGATTGTCCGAAAAACAATAGAAAACATTTTTCAGGATGGGGGGGGGGGGTGGTGAGGGAAGGAAGGAATCATCATGAAGCAATTTTCAGATTACCAAATTCACGCGAGCGAAGCCGCGGATAACAGATAGTATATCATATATATTGTGTGGTAAAAACTTAAGAAAATACAAGGTCCATCCCCGGGCCACCGGGCTTGTGCAAAAAACCTACTTCAAACTTTAGTCATTATCGAGGACATATCGACTACATATTCAAGTGACGATTTTTTAGAAAATTCACGAAATGGTTTTGTAAAAATATTTTACACAGAATCCAAATGTGTTTTATTCTTATACATGCAATAAGTAAAAACAAAGTTATGACTTTGTTTTTACAAGTCAAGATTCATTTTTTCGTTACTTAACTCCATGCGAAACCAAATTTCTCAGTAAATATTCCAGGTATTCTCATGAACTTTTTTTAACTGTATTCCAGATAACGTTAGCTGTGCAATGAACTAGGATCATTGCACGAGTGAAACCACGAGCTCCTATATAACCTAGGATCCTATATTATATAGGAGGTCGTGGCTGGGTAGGGTCGGGGGGAGAGAAACGATAGCACTACTCTTGCTGACGTCACAGCATATTCCATCACGTGTGCAGAGGCCTGTTAGAGGCCTTTCACACGGAGCGGATGCGAATGCGGACGCGGGTCCGGAAGAAGTTTTGACAATTGGAATATACTGAGCCTTTCAGACGAGCCGAAAAATCTCCGCACCTAGGAAATGTTCATGCTGGTCCGGACGTCGTCCGCATGTGTCAAAACCTAAGTGCGGGCTCCGCATCCGCACATAGAAGTTTTGACAATAGGTTTATTCGGAGTTATTCAGATGATGAGGATGCGGAGCGAATTCGTCCGCATCTTTGGCTACTTTTTGAAGGTGATTTTTCACGGAATTTTTTAAATTATTTGCCATAAATACTATTAAAAACACCATATGATAGTCTCTGCTCATTAATATAATGTACCTACATACGTCTATCCCTCCGTTTCCTTCTGAGATAGAGATATAGCAACTTCAACTGCCTTTTGTCCATATTTCACAATTTTATACAATAAAACCTGTCAACAACGGCCACTGACGGGACCAAAATTATAAGCCGTTCTGTTCATTACGAATATTTAATTGACTACATACTTTAATAACTTTTAAATTTAATTTAAAAATTTTAATTTTTTAAAATTATTTAAAAATATAAATATCTGAAATATTATTTTAAATATTTGTTATTTTTTTAAATTTTTAATCTGTTAATTTTTTTAAACTTTAAAAAAAATACTTTTATTAAACAACGTTATCCACGTACGGTGTTCACTCAGGGCCGGATTAAGACGTTTGAAGACCCTAGCACTTGAATATTTTTGGTGGTTCCCCCGATACCTACAAGTATATTTTACTCAATATTCAGTCTATGAACTTAAAAAATGAAATTTTATACTTCAGAAATCACTAATCTGAGGATGGGAATCTCACTATGAAAGGTTTATGAAAGTTATTTTATAAAACTTGAAAAAAGCAACTAATAAATTTATCAGTTACATTTGCTCTAATGCAACCGATAAATTTATTAGTTGCTTTTTTTTAAATAATTGTTATAAAATTTTTATAGTGTAATCCCGGCCTAAGGCTGGTATTACACTATAAAAATTGAAAAATGTAACCAATAAACACATCTGTTACATTCGAGCGAACTTAACTGATCGGCCTATCGGTTGCATTTTTCAAGTTTTATAAACGAACTTTTATAAAACTTTTATAATGTAATCCCGGCCTAAGACAGATTAGTGATGTGAATATTTCTAAGCACAGACATTTTGAACGTCTCCACCCCTCCTCTTTTTTTCTACTTCCAAATTCTTTGATATCTCCTGAATTTTTTTTTTTTTAGGAACATCGAATGTTTTCGAACATTGGATGTTTTTGGAATTTTTCTTTCATATTTTTCCGAAAAGACAGATTTGTTTTCAAAATGTTTTGAAAATATTTGAAGACATTTTCTCCCATCGACTACTTGTGAGGATCGGAATGAAGACATCTTTATTCCCATATTCTATGTGGCTCTAGATTAAACCACCAAAGAATACCTCTAGGCTGCATATGGGCAAAATAATGCTGCAAAATAATTACAAAAATTGCGAAAAAAATAGTTTTTATGCACGAATTTCAACCTATAAAGATGCGGGCGAAACACCCGCTGACACATTTCCAGATCACTTGTATCCACGAAACATTTAAAGATCACTAAAGTGGCTGTGTGGGGCACTTATCAATGGGGGGGGGGGGGATGTTACTTTAAGTGCCCACAAACTATCGAAAGGTTTTTCTCGTTTTTGGCGTACCGAGTACGATGCCATTAAAAATATTTCATATTTTCATAAAGGATGGCTGATGACGTAAGCATTATCAGCCCCCCCCCCTTGTCATCAAAAGTCAGAAAATCGGAACACCCACCCCATCGATGCTGACGTAATACTTGAATGGCCCCGAACAAAGAACACCGTTAAAAAATTATCGACTTTTTAAATTGTGGGGAGGCGAAATAATGTTTGCCCCGGGTGGCAAAAATCCTAGTTACGGCTCTGAAAAACACTCACATGCCTGTGCACTTCCTTGATCGCGCTTCTGGCCTCTCACAGACATCTTCACTCTCTGGGTCACTCTTTTGGTCACCCATTCCGTCACTCACTGACTTAGTACTTCGGCGGAGGATTATTTATGGTTTTATTGCCTGTAAGATACAGAAATTTCGCCACCTTTCTCCCATGCTACTAATTTTCTTGAGCATTCATTCCTCAAATTTGCTGCTGCTCCGAACTTGCCACCCTAGCCTATTGCCCACTAAGCCCCTGTAAGTCCGCGTCTGGATGTTATGTATATCTTTTCGGAGTAGGGCAGGTATTACTATTGTCATTGTATCAGGGCTTGTCAGATTATATCTGTCGTAATTATTTATAATTATTTTGCGTGTAAAAATATCATTTAAATGAAAAAAATAGGGATTTCTTATACTTCAAAACAAGATAAAGATTTTTTTTTTTCAAATGAAGCGGATTATGTATCTCTTAACTTTTAAAAGAAATCACCCCCTCCCCCCCTTTTATGCTAAACCTGGTTTGGCTCTTATTTATTTTCCGCAATTTAAGGGATTATTTAGTACGAAAATGTACCCCCCCCCCTCCCACTCTCGTTTAGAAAAATCTGTAAAGAACAGCCAAGAAAAAAGGGGGTTAACGACGGTGAAAGAAAGCGGCAAGAAGAAGAAGAAGTAGTCTTATTTCAGAGGATTTTGTGGTTTTGCAAACTGAGCAAAAATATTGTCTTTCTGGGTTTTTGTCATTTCCGGGAAGCAATGTTACTTAAATCTCCCTTTCCTCTCCAGAAGCCACCTTTCAGGAAAGATTGGTGAGCTAGAGACAGAGAGATAGATAGAGGAGGGAGGGGGGTTACCAAGGAGGAGCCTTGAGAGAGGCCTTGGCCAAAGAGTGGGTTATAAGGAGAAACGGAATGCTGCTATTAACTATGATTTGTTACGCTGTCCCGGCTAAGAAATGTGATATACTATTAGCCTTTCTTTTTCTGGTAAATGCAGAAAGATCAAGCAATTAATTGATGAGCTTTTTTTCCCTCTCTTCGAATGAAAGAAAAGTGAAAAGAGAGAATGATTCGCTGTAGGAGCTTATCTCTTTGCTCTGTCTCCACGTTCGGTAGCTCTTTAAAACCCTCTTGCCGCGATAAATCTCCGCGTAATATAACATTAACGAATCTTTAAAAAGAAAAACAAATTGTGGTCTAAATCCTTTTCACCCGCCCCCCCCCCTTTTTCTTTCGTTTCGGAAATTTTAGTTAAATTTTTGTCATAGAAAGAGAAAGAAAAGACAAAGAATTTAACTTGAACAATAGCTAGATCGGCACTTTTTTTTCTCCATCTGATGAATTTTCGTTCTTGTGTTTTTGACTTATAAAATATGCAACGAGTCGTTTTTTTGACTGTTGCATTGGCGGATTCTAGTCGTCGAACCATCACGTGATTTACGTTGTTTTAAATTGAGACAAATTGTCTGCTCTGCGTAGTAGTGACCCACCAGGTTCGCCGATTTTGTGTCGCGTATTTCTTTCCTTAGTGTATTTTCAGTAGATTAATGATTATCCTCTTCAAACCTTAGCCAAAACTGGCTATTAACAATTTTTTTTTGATTGATTTGTGTTTATTGTATGTCAAAATGCCCTTTAAAAAGAAAAAGAACAAGTAATTAATTGATAAATTAATTTGTTAATTTCGGTCGATATCTTTACTATGATCATTTGAGTTAGGTACACGTGTGTACCTCAGGTCTTAACTTTTAAAAAAGAATCATTGAAACCGTTAAAAATTAAGGTACACATGTGTATTTCTGGAGCGAAGAGGTTATGCATTTATAGAGCCGAGCCGAAACAATAAAACTACTCGCCCAGTGTAATGTTAGCCCTCTTATTTTTGTTCGAATTCAACAGGATACTGTTATACGATAAACATATTATCCTGTTCGTAAAACACTTCCTCGTCTTTAGCAAGAATCCAATACTGAAGCTTTATTTCAGTCTTTAGTTGAGGATGAAAAAAACCAATTGTGAGAATTGATTAGTATCTTTTCCACTTCTGAACAAGACCAAAAAACCTGTGTTGACTTCTAACATCAATGAGGCCTCTGTCTCAATCCTTATCGACGTTTCGACCATCTTTCAAACCGAGCACAAACAATTCACCGATAACAGTTCGTCACCGGTGAGTGAGTGAACGAGGGTGTGACCGTATGAGCGATTGAGTGAGTGGGTGGGTGAGGAATCAGTGAATGGAGGAGTGAGTGACTGAGCGAGCCGGTCACCGTATGAGTGGCCAAGTGAGTAACCTGATGAGTGGGCGACAGTATGAATGACCGAGTGAGTGAGTGACCGTATGAGTGACTCACTCGCTCACCTGCTCATCCACTCACTAACTATGTTACTTTGTAGATGAATTGTTTGTCGAGAATTTTCCTATTGGTGAATTCGCACATGGCCTCAGAGGAACGTGCTTATTAGTAGTAGTGGCGTCGTTGTTAAGGAGATCCATACGTTTGCCGTAACAAGCAGCCTTCTTGCGAGAGTGCCATAAATCGCGTTGTTACCCGTTATTGCTGCTAAACAAATCACCTAGCCCTCAGAAAACCGATAAGGGTTTTATTTTGAACCTTCTTAATATTCTATGTTTTCTGCGGGGGTTTAATGTTTTGGCTTAGCTGTTTATAATAGCTAATGTATGTTAATCCTTAGGCCCGTCCGTTCTGTTCCGCCATTGAACATTATACTATTTACGTTAATATTATTAATCGAGATTTAATCCCTTTCATTCCGGGAAAGTATTACGATTTTGTATCTTTTGTCAAGAAGTGGTTGGGTCGAGTTTTGAAACTCGCATAAACCTTATCTGAAGGAGTTTATTACAACTCTCACTCTTTCTATGTAGGTCTTTTTATTATAGATTCCTTCAAAATTGTGCGTTTTTCGACTCTCGCAGTGATTCAGAAACATCGGAAATACATCAGTGAGCGTCTTCCAAAATAAATCTTCTGACCGAGCATATGTGCTTCTTTTCAGAGTATCTCTACATGATGTAATCATCTCAGGAATTTTTACTCATTTTTTTCCCCCTTTTCCCGAAGGAATCGGAAAAAATGCTGTTCCGATATTTTCTGTTTCCAGAAAGAAACCGTGAGTAAAGAAGAATAGAAGGCACACACGGGTAAGTACTTTGGTGTGATGGAAATGCGCTCGTTCCGTTCGAAGATGCAACGGAAATAATATCAATGGCTTGTCATTTATAGAAAAGAAAAAGAGGGGGAAAAATGAATAACGAACGTATTACGACCGTGAGAATTTAAACTTTGGAAAACGAATGAAAAATAGAATACGCGTTGGGCGTCGAGTTTTCTTCTTGTAAATCCCAGGAACAACAAACTAATATCGCTCGTTTCTGGGAACGATGCTCCTTCGGTAAAGACGAATGAATAGATAGATGCTCGTCCAGGAATTCGACGGACAGGAATTCTTTCGGCAGATAGTTAGTTGCCCTAGAACAGATTGATTGGATGTTCTGGTCACGTGATTGTTATGAAGAATGCCACTCGTGTGTATCAAGGAATTGCTTTATCTAGGTGTGAATGCAAGGGAAAACAGATAAAATTTTAGATTGTGTGTTATTAGAGACAATTCCTAGACTAACCATTTACTCCTAATAACTACCCCCATCATTAATAATTCACTCCCATAAAAACGTATTAAAATATATTTTTTTTACCGGATTTTTTTATTCAGATGTAAATTGGCGCTCTTAGCAAATTTTTTATTCAAACAATACACAACAGTGTGATTAGAGTGGATTAATTTTTTAATAAGTTACAATAGCCAACGAAACAGTTATTTTCCGGATATTAAGCTCAGGTGAACTCGGAAAGGAAAATCATCACGTCTCCGCAGGGACTCGAACCCAGGCCCTCTTGCATACCGGGCAAGCATGCTACCATCTACCACCGGTATGCAAGACGGCCTAAGTTCGGAAACGTGATGAATTTTCTTTCCGAGTTCACCTCAGCATAATATCCGGAAAATAACTGTTTCCTTGATATTTCGGGCTGAGAAAAAAGCCATCTATCTTACAATGGCCAGTTCAGGGTAAAATATACAATTTATATTTACTTTACTGTTATCTAATAATCTTGCTTATCAAAGTTGGTTTGCTCTTGAATTTTATTTCCAATTCCTTCAGTTTGATGTGATTCAAAAGATAAACTTTGAACACGTAAAATTTCAGCAGCTCTTGGAAAGTGACACCAACAATTAATTAATTATTTCTAAGTTAAAAGAAAAAGTAACTTATATAACCATATTTTGTCTTAAAATAACACTAAAACGCGTATTTTCCAAAATGCAATAAAATTTTGAGAAAATAAATAGGTATAATAGGTATTTTTCGACTTATTTTTGTCGTGTGTATTAGAATATACTCGGGACTATATAGAGGGTTAAGTGGGTTATTTGATAAATATTGTACACTGCCATTATTTTTACCTTTACAGCATATATTCGTGTATAAGCCGATCTCCGTTCCCCCCACTCGAAGACCACCAAAACGGCGAAAAATTTGAAACTCTTTCAGCCGCCACCCAAAAATGAGACACATTTTAGGGGAAAAATATATAGAATTTACATTTCTCCGAGATTTAGAACAGTTATAGTGAAAAATGATCAAAACATTCAAAGGCCGGGATTACACTACAAAAGTTTGATAAGTTCTCTTCTTAAGATAGTCCTCCTCAGTACCTCTTCCAAATATTACTACATAGTCACTTTGTTTTTCTATCACCACGTTTTAAAACGTTGAGATTTAGATTTATTAAGATATATTAAGGTTGACACATCTTTTCCCTGGATTGTTCGTGAAATGCAGAGGCTGTTTCGGTTTGGGAAATAATTTTCGTGGATCCTTACCTCGAGGATACGGCACATGACGCAACACTTCTTATTCGCACTTTTTCGGGAAATCGGTTATAATGAGGCGGCCTAAACCCTCTGGTTAATCAGCTTATATCTCCTATGAGGCCAAAGCGAGGGGTCGTGGTCAGTTTCGGGTCATAATGAGGCGCTCAGGCTCACCATCCACCTTTGAGCTAATAAAGAGGTTGCCGCTCGTCTTACCCAGACAAACATAAAAACAAAATAAACATCGAATATTTATAAACGTCGGAGAAATATATGACATCCATATTTTTATGGGCATCTTTTTCTCAGCCACCTCGTTGGGCATTTTGCCTGCTGTGGCGTTGTATTTGTATTTGTAAAAAAAAAAAGCATTTGCCGGCGGAGTGCAAGTATTAAAGCTGCAAAAAATTATAAAAGTGTTAGTCATTCTCTCTGTCGCTTCTTGGCGATTTTTATAAAAAACTTCTTTTCACTCTCTCCTCTCTTCTAGAGATGTTTCCATCTTTCTCTGTCTGTGCTGTGCTTGACCATGTGTTGTTCGAATGACGTCACTCTGAGACTAGGGTACCGCGATTTTTAAATTCATTCTTGGTCTCTATTGGCGTTCAAAATATTAATATTTACAATTTGTTTTGAGTGACCCGTAGTAATTCCGCGGGATTTCTTTTCATATTATTTTTATGGATATTTAAAAGAGTAGATTCGAACTAGACGTCACTTAGGACTATTTTCCTTGCCACACCAAAGTGACGTGCTCTAGAAAAGCTACGAAAACAACGCTTCCGGAAAACAACTAATCACCGGGGTTGGGTTTTTGATGTCAAGCGTAAACTGTCAGAAATTGGTAAACCGTCAAAAACTTAAATGATGCTTTTGGATAATGTTTTCAACACAATACAAATACAACGCCACAACAGGCAAATTGCCCAACGAGGTGGCTGACTTAACAACATCATGGATCCCCGAGCCATTTTTGGAGGCCCTACCTACTACTGCTACACCCCCCCCCCCGGAACCCCCAACGAATCGGTACATGCGGGAATGTGCGTGTACGTGTAGTGAAACCTGACGTGAAGTTTTTTGTTTCTCTGTAATGCTTGTTATGTGTAGTGCTGCCATCTGCCACCAGTTTTTCTAACTATGAGTGAAGTGTTATGATTGGATGATTTATCGTTGTAGGACTGTTGCTCTCTGTGGCGAGACTTTTTAACGGGGAGATCGGCTCGCATTTGCGCCTTGAAGTTGGGAACCACAGAAAACCAACTTCAGCCGACCACCACTGTGGGGTTCGAACCCGGATCCTCGCATCGCGAGTCCGTCACTATAACCACTCGACCACCACAATAGGTATATAACGTGATGAAAAACTTACATTTTTGCGTATTATTTTTTCAGTTTTAATTTTAAATATTATTTGATACAAATATTTTTTATACAATAATCATTGTATAAAATATTGATTATAATTTGCAATTTTGAATTTTTCGATATAAAAGAGTCTAGAACATATTTATGATTTGATATATATAACATATGCATCATTTAAACCTTCCCCCCTCCCCTGTCATCAAAAGCCAGCAAATCCGAAACCCCCTTCGCCATATCGATGCTGACGAAATACTTGAATGACTCCTCACATGTGTTCAATTTGCTAAGCGAAATAGAGCTGTTTATTCGAAATATGCGTAATAAGGCATCAGAGTTAGGTTTTTGACTTCAGAAACCAACTCAGTACTAAAACAGTCGAACACTTTCTATCATTGTTGTCAAATATTTTTTTTTAACCTGATAGATATGTTAAATAACAAAACACTTACTTTTACGTAGGCTAGAGTGTGTATTCATCATTTTCAATTATCATAATTTTTTACAACATAAGAAAGATATGGCGAATACATTTTAGAATCTCTAATAAATTTGAATTAAGCCTATGAGACAATTTAACTATATACTCGTAAAATGAATTATAAAAATTATATCACAGTCCTTGGACCAAGGTAACATATCTACCTGAAGCTTTTCATCACACCTGGAGAAATATCATTGAAAGTTTAAAATAAATTCAACTAATTTCAATTTAATGAGAATTAGAAAAAATTATTTTCAACTTTTTTAAGTAACAACGCAATTAAAAATTATTTATTTATTAAATGGCACTGATCTCTTCGGTACTACTGGAAAATGAAAATTTCATCTTATGGTAAAGATCATTAGAAAACAGATTATTATTAGGGCTGGGGATGGATTAAAATTTTTAACTGGTTAATCAAAAAGTTTTAATCAATTAATGGAATTTTAATGGGATACATTTTTGTGACCATATAATATTAATTAGATGCTTTTTAATATTAATAAAATATATTTTATTCATTTCACACACCTATCCTGCAGATTTAAACAAATATAGGAATGGATTAAGAAATTAGGGCTGCCCATTTGGAGAAATTTAATATACTGAACATAATTTTGTCAAAACCTGTAATTTCTTCACTAGAATCTTGTTTTTTTGTTTTTTCATGCTACTCACTGATTTCGAAACTGATTTCGATAATTCAGTTGCTTGCTCTGCTTTCAAATGACTGCTGAAACTGCTCTCAAGTGGTACATGAAAGAAGAGGAGCTGAGAGCTGATGCCTCAAAGAATATGAAAAACTACTGCTCATAGTGGAGACGATAAATTTTGGTCATGTCTTCTAAAACTCTCATCAAAGTCAATTTGAAACTGAAATCTTCAGTTTTTTTTGTATCGACTTAACGAAAAATTTGATCAAAATATTGATTCAAATATTTTTTGATATGGTCACTTATACAAAATGTTATATATAAGAACGTAATTTGTAAAACAAGTAATCGCTTTTTTCAAGTTTTTCAAACAAATCAAGTTGATTCCCAAACTTTTAATAAAAATTTTAATCGAATTGAAGGAGTCGATTAACTTAACTAAAAGTTTTAACTTCGATTAACAATTGATCGATTAACCGAACCGATTAATCTTACCAGCCCTAATTATTTTTATAAATAATAATTACAATATCAAAAAATATCATGAAAATCCTCATTTTCCTCACTGCAGTGTAGCATTGAAAAACAAAACACTGCTAAAAGTTTTTTAGCAGTTTTTTGCTGTAACCAATTTCTCAGCTTAGAGAATGCAAAAGACGAGTCCTGCAGAATTTGAATTGCTTAAAAGCATTTCGATCGACATATCTACAAAGTTCATCAGGTATGTCACTGCCAGGGTTTGGAAGCTTCTTCCGAGTTTCAAAAACCGTTAAAAAACAGCCGAAAGAAATAGGTTTGTTCTATTGAATTCGGGAGAAATGGAAGAATCTGATTTGTGTGTAAAAAATTACTTCATTTCATACTCATGCAATCATAAGCTTGATGTACCGCTGTTACAAAAGAATTTTATCAATTATAATATTAGAAATAGTATATAATATAGCACCCATTTTGAAAGGGTTTATTAGTTGCATATTTAAATAAAAAGTCCTTTATTTGCGTATAAACTTTGTTCACTATTATCAGTTCAGTGCAACATGGTGTAACAAAACCTTTTTTGTTATGACAACAGCCAGACTGTTCCAAAGTTAAGTGGCCAAATCCAAAAAAAATATGTGAAATTATTTTTAAACCTTGTGAATTTGCGGGGCAACTTAGAAGCATTTCAACACAATCATAGCCTTTTAAAAATTTAGATGTATAATACACATCCTTTTTCTCACTATATATTTTTTTAAAGTACTTAGAACGGTATGACCGAAGTAAGGTTTGCACTTACAGTTAAAAAAAAAAGAAAAGAAATCGCAAGTTATTATACTTTGCCACAGTTCCTGTTCAGAATTTAATCTTTCACCCTAATATTCAGGATCGATAAGACGTGAACAAATGATAGGGAAAGATGATCTTTAAATTGTATAATATTTTTTATACTCAAATTAACATTTTGTGTGGTAAGGGGGGGGGGATAACAAGCAATAATTATGTATACTTTAACCAAACAATACTTGGTGCACATTCTTTCAGTGTCTTCCGGTTTTTTCCAGTTTCTTCCACTGTCTCGAAAGAAATAGGGTTCTTCCGGAAGAAACCCAACCCTGCTTTAAACATTACATGCAATCAACGTGTGCATTTCCAATGGGAATTTTTATATGGAAAAGCAATATCCGAGGTTTTTGACGTGGCAGTTTAAACCACAGTTTACACCATCAAAAACCTGCCAACCCTGCTAATGACAGATTTTTCATCCAGATTGCACCACCCATTCCTCCGTGGTATCACCTTCGGTATTGCTTTTTAAATGACCCTCGTAAGATAAATAAGCCACTGTTTTTATGTGACTGTTTTAAATAGTAGAAAGAACATGTTCTTGATATGTAGAACCAATAAACGAACTTTGTTTTTCTATTCTAAATCAGAATGGCATCAAGAAGTCAAAATGTTTAGAAATATCCTCTCTTGTCTGAAGGAAACATATCCAACCAATGTTATTTTATGCAGTAAAGGATTAGTTTTATTCGTTATTATACGGTGTCAAGAATTTGTGTCGTTTTTTTCTCCGCTCTCAAACATTCTCAAAGAAACGAAAGCGGAACAAGAATAAAAAAACCGTAAATTTTTCGCTGTTAGAAAACATTTGTGACGTATGTGACTCTGTATGCTCGATGTACCCTAATGTACTGCCGGGAATAAAAACATGAAACCAAGAAGGAAACTTTATGGGTACTTTGTTCTTGGCAGCGTACATACCAACCAACGACTGAGTTATAGCGGGAATATAATCGAATCTTTAGTTTTTCGGCGCCATAACGTCTCATCGCCGAAATGTTCTCGTCGCCTAACCGTCCCGATTTCGATCGACCTCGTGTTTCGACGTTTGCATCCGTCATTTCACAAAATATTTGTGATTTTACTCCTTTGATTCCAAAGCACCGTGGGAAGAGCCCTTACTAGAGTAACTTCGCTTGAAATAGATTATCATTGTAAGTGGCATCGGTGCGTGTGCTGTAGAAAACCCGCGAATTTTTTAAATCTGTCCTTTCTTGCGTTTTATGGTAAAGAGATTCCCAAACTTTTTACTTATATATCAAATATTTCGCACCTCAAGTTGCATTCTCAGTCGCCATCACAAACTGGATGGGAATCGCGCCCCCTATCGCTATACCCAATATAGTTCTATCCTTAAAAGTTCTCGTGTCACCACTGGGTGATCATACGGCATATTAAGGTGGACTTAATATGCTTGCTTACACAGTCAAACTCACAAGGAAAGAGTGACGTCTTCAAAAAGTTCTGACGAATTCGCCACTTAATCTACTCATACAAATATAATATGAACAAATACGGCTGAATTATTATTGGTCACAAAAAAAGTAAATATTTTATGATATGAAATATACGACATCTCCATATTTGTTATTGGCATCTTTTTCTCATCTACCTCGCTGGGAATTTTGCCTGTTGTGGCCTTGTATTTGTATAATGTTTTGAACGCCAATAGAGACCAAGAATGAATTTAAATTTCCCGCAGCCCCCGTGTTAGCGTGACGTCATTCAAACAACACATGATCAGGTACAGCACAGACAGAGAAAGATAGGAAAAGTTTCTAGAACAAGAGAGAGTGAAAAGACGTTTTTTACAGAAATCGCCAAGAAGCTCAAGAGACGATGAGTAGCCAACTGTAACCTTTTAAATATTTTTTTGCGAACTTTAATAATTGCACTCTGCGGCTAATTTTTTTGTTTTTATTTGTTTCTGGGTGAGATGAATTTACTTAAATTTTTTTGAGGAAGACACCCTAGGAACCTTTTCTTTTGTCAGTTATAAAGATCTCAGTGTTGATGTTAAGGACCCTCGCTTGTAACGTCGGTAAAATCGCAACAACCTCGGATATAACGACACATTGTCATCGCTCTTGCTTCCGTGCATAAAAATTATAGTATTTCCCGTATATAATTTTGTTCTTCCCAAATTTTTTTATTAAAAAGTGTCCATTTTTCCCCGATTTTTTCAACGGAACTTACCTTTAGTCTTAATCTTTATCACATGTTGCGGATGAAGGTGATTTTCATAATTCATAAATTTATGCTGCAATAAATCTGTGCTCAGATGGCAAAATTTAATGTCTCTTTTTTAAAATTTCACGAGGGCAAATTGTAAACAATATTTTGCAAAAATGTGATACTGCGGCTTTTTGACTAATTGTAATTTGCCTCCGTTGGTTCCGCATAAACCGAAAGAGGTGGACGAAATTTTGTCACCTTCCAGAATATTTTGACGACCAAGACTTCAGAATACGAACAACTCAATTTTTTAGGAAAAGTGACTTGTGACATTTTGCCATCTGACCATAGTAATAATACGACTATAAATATTCATTTTACAAATTGGCCATGTTCAATTTTCTTTCCGGCGGAATACATTTAAAATCACTGTAGGTTTGTAATAACAATATTTTTGTGTAACAATATTTCCCGTCGAGGGTTGTTTATAAGCCACATACTTATACACTCTTGCATATCGGGAAAGCATGCAAAGAGACCACTGGGTTCGAGTCCCGGTGGAGACAAGATGACTTTTTTTCCGAGTTCACCTCAGCATAATATCCAGAAAATATATGTTTCCTTGTGTTTATTCTGTGTCAAAAAATTCCCCTTGAAAATAATATATATATATTTTAAATTTCATGATTAATTAATTTGGGTCCATATCTTTACTACGACCATTGGAGTTAAGTACACATATGTGGTACATTAAACAAGCCTTAACTGGAATAAAAGTATTAAAAACCATTTAAAAAGAACTGTTGAACCTGGGGATCCACATACGTGGACCTGTGGGGCGAAGAGGATATAAATGTCGTCAGAGAAGAAATTGCACGTTATCAGTCTAATGATCCGCATTAATCTCGTTGCAGGTATTAGAATGGACGAAGACTTGGAATCCAGCAAGAATCGACTGCGCTACGTGATCGCGAGCACTGCCGATCAACCGGACAGCGGAGGTCGCCCTTCATCAAACCTGAACATTTGGCTGACTATTCTGATAGCTGTCATTGCGGCTGCCATTCTCTCGTGAATTCTGTCGAACTTGGTTCAGGGAATCAATAGAGCTCTGTAAATTTGTGCAAGTTCCTTCCATCCGCGATGCCTCAAGGAAGACCCTCACTGAAAAATTCCCCTTCAAAAATTCGATAGACGATTAAGAAAAAATATGGATATTGAAACAAGGAATTTCTTTTTTGATTCCAACGAAAAAAAACGTTGAAAAAGTCACACCATTATACAGCAGTAGTATTTACAGTGAAATGGCGAAGTGAGATTTCATCACCTAGTTGATGATGACTTTGACTTGACGGTAAAGATCCGGAATGTTTAACTTAGCCAAATATGATGTGTGATATATACAGTGCGCGTCACATAATGTGACCACATCGGGACTTTCTGATAACACTAACCGATTGATAACTACATTAGAAATAAATCTTGAAGCAAATTCGATGGCCAACGTCCCGTTTGATCGAACAGGACAACTGCGCTCTTCTTTTCCACGTAACTAGTTACAGTGTTCAATTTGCGCTCTTTTCGTTTATCATATTTCTAAGGCCAGGATTACACTATAAATGTTTGATAAAAGAACTTCTACAAAACTTGAGAAAACAACTAATAAGCTTGTTGGATACATTTCCTCAAATGTGACCGACACGCTTAATGGTTACATTTTTCAAGTTTTATAAAATGTCTTATATCAAACTTTTATAGTGTAATACCAGCGTAAGCAACGTAAATGGTTCCTGACGTGAGCGATTTTTCGATTGGATTTCGGTTCGAGATTACGGAACAAAAAAAAAAAAGAATTTTGTCTTTTTACATGAAATCCAAAGGAATTTGAATTTATACATTTTCACGTTGAAAGAGGAGAAACACCATGTTCGTGTCTGATAACGGCAATCAGACAAACGTGAATGTGTCAAGGGGATACGTGCATAATCTACGTTGCGATCGCTTTTAGGTGTTACTAAATCGCTTATGCTCTCCCTAGAATGTAATATTGGTTCGTCGTCCCGAACCTTTTGAGCGTTTTTTGTTAGCATATTACTCAGCTGATGTCGTATATTTCTATCAATAAATAAACATTCTGTGGCAACACGAAAAATTTGTTAGCTTTTATCTTAATCAGTGTATTCCAGACAGGTCCGATATTGGCTGATGAAAAAGTTCAATTTTAGGCAATTGATGCTTTTTAATTTTGAAATTTGAAAATGTTTATCAAACTTGTATTGATATTTATGAAAATAGTGCTTTTTACGAAGATTATCAAAAAGTTACACGGTTTTGGAGAGATTTATCCTATAATTTCGGTACAGAGAATGGGGATCGCAGCGATGTCTCAACGGTGGAAATCAAAATGAATCTAAAACTGACCATTCGAAATTTAGAAAAGATTCTTAACATGGCTCAAAAGCTAGCAAACATCTCGCAAAATTAGTCGTGAAGGTGTGCGCCATCATGGAAAAGTCACGATGTCCTGGGAAAATCTCGAATGGTGGTCGGCTGAAGGGTGTTCTCTAGTTTTCCAACTTTAAAGCGCGAATGCGAGTTGGTTTCTGTTTCGGGGGGGGGGGAATCACCGTGAGCAATAAAAACACACACAATCTCAATAATTATATCACTCAATAAATTCTGGGTTTGCCGGAAGTTTCCATTGCCCACCCCCCTTCCGGGGGCCGAAATGCATACGTTGCTTCTTGCGATAGAGCCTGGGTGTCGCGGTTTCTCCAATTCTCCATCAGAAACAATCGGGATTCCTAATGTTAATCGGCATTGCGCCAAATCTCGTTGAAATGTTTCATTTTGCGACAACGTCGCCAAAGAAAGAGCGTTGTTTGCCAATAATGCCACCAAATAACATGTGTTAAATCGCCAAGTGAGTCTAGGAAAAGTCACCACTTGTCCGGCAAAAATTTCGTGGATTGGTATTCAGTGTGTCACATGCTCCTGAAACGCTTCGAAAACGCCCCATTCGTCTTTGGTGAACCAAAAAACAGATTCGTGGAGATGGGGACGGAGGAGGGTCGGCTGAAATGTTTTATCACATCCGTTATACGAAAGAGACATTTGAGAATAGTTGGAGAAGTGTGTGTCAGTTTTATTTGTTTCATTTTCACGAAAATTATTTATTTGAAAAATTTCTCGCTGAAGTGATTATTATAAAAGCTCCACACATATTCATTTTTTGCACACTAAACCCCTCATAAATTCTAATAGAGTTTGATTTTTAAAATGGCCAAAAAATTGGCCACTGTTGAAAGGAATGATTTATGGATTGCATACACATCGAGCAATAGAGGTTGAATACTGAAATTTTTTCTTTGTTCAAAAACTGTCAAAACTTACAGAACCACGCAATAGTTAGTAAATCGGTAAAGATTGGACGATTATATTTCAGTTCAGATCAAACGTTGGGCTGCCAATAAAGTAAGGCTCTCCTTACTTTCTTGGATAACCAATAGGTAGTCGACACCCAAACAACGAATCAGCACTGTTTTCTCAATTCCTTTTGGTGATGAAAACCGAAACTAATACTGTATTTCGAAACACATAATTTGTTATAGTTAAATTTGATTTTCGAACGATTTTCAACGAGAGAGGGAGAAAAATATCCTATATATCGCTATGGTTGCAAATTGAATTTTGATACAAAGAAAATGATAAAAAGAAATGTAAGAAAGAGAAAATCCGAATTCCTATACACGTCAGAGAATTCGAAGTGTTCAAACTCGTAAATACTGTATGTGATTGAACGGAATGCCTTTATTATTTTTTTGTTTATCAAAATTAATAAGACTTTTGTATGCCACTCGAGTTATTCGAAACTTCCGATGCAAAACGAAAATCAATTTGCGTTGATACTAGTAGCTGTGGTCCAGAAATGAATACATCACCAACCTCTCAATATAAGACTTCAACACCACCACCAAAATCATACTCTATCGACGGTCGGAAATGATGGAAGTAGAATCGATGAGGACGGAAATCGTGCAATAAGGTTTCGATTTTTACCTTATTCGTTCGGTACTTTCGCCAGAGACGATTCTTTGCTTTCTGGTTTGGAATCGAATTTTTTTTGTGTGTGTGTGTGTTGCATTTAACGCTTGCATTTGCCTTGCCTTTCTCTCGTTTATGAGAATTTGATACGGGATTTCTTTTTGTAATCACATTTTCGGAAAGTAATACTCGTTCCATAATTTAAAAACAATCAGCAAGAAATTTTTGGGAATTTTTTTAATGTAAAATTTTTTCCATTGTCAACATGTAAATTCAAGCACTTTTGATATAGTGTGGTGGGTTTTGGATCACCGGATTGGTGTTCATCCGTTGCTAATTGCTTGTTTGCATCCAGTTCTTCTTTATTTACAGCTTGAAATTCGAATCTATCGCAAGTGAGGCAATTTATCTCCCCACCCCCGCGTTTACACAATAAGTTATATTATTGAGTAGCGTAAGCACACACAGTAGTGAGCTTGTATATTTTCAGATGCGTGCGCGATAGGTGCACAATTCAACAGAAATTAATTTCGAAGATTCCCCGGGACACTTGTTTGTTCTGTGTTTTATTTTTATGTAAAACCTACTGTCCTCGATACTATTAACGCTGGCAGTGGTACCAAAGTATTCTGTTATCACATTAATCAGTAATTAATTACCTAAAAGAGAGTGTAGTCCCTCTCGCACAAACAACCCTAATACTGCGTGATTAGAAAGTCCGATTATTGGAGGGACGCCATCTGTTGCAGAAGAAAAACAAGCTTTCGACAAGGGTTAATAAAATTCTCTATTAACCCTTTGGCTTGTGCACAGTCAGAGATATGATTCTTCCTTTGTGCCAGCGAAAAAAAAACCTTTCTTTTGTAAAAGATGGCACTCAATCTCAAACGTTGCATAGAATTAGGGGTTACCAGATCCGAAGATTGAGAAAGGAGGACGTTTGCGCACAGAGCCTTAGTGACGTCCCTTATCCCAAATTCCCCAATAGATGGGGCTACTATACTAACCAATAGACCGGCTGCACCAATAATTTTTCATGTAATTTTTTCCAACTCTAAAACAGAACCACTAAAAAAAGCAGAAACAGAAAAAATTCGGGAAATTTCGACGGCTATTGGTGAATGAGTGTGGGAGAAAGACCGCAAAAACACTCATATCAATGAAGAAATTTATGTTTCATAATGGAGAAACAAAATTTCCTGAGAAAAAATGAAAAATTCCGGAAACCTGAAAAGGAGGACAAAAAGGCGAATTTTCCTAAACGTAGGAGGACGCTTGAAATTACATCAAAAAGGAGGATGGTTGGTAACCCTACATAGAATCAAACGTTGCAGATTGAACAGAATTGAAAGAAAAGGAGACCTGTCAGAGAATCACGAAATAAAGAAAGGGGAAAAAAAACATAACACGTATTTTTTTAAGCCATCTATGTAATTTTAACAATCTCATTAAAGAAAAAGAAATCCACATCATCACATGATGAGTAATAAGGCCATCACGCAAAACCAATAGGGACAATTTGAGGGTTAAAAGTGCACGATTATGCATATCAGTAGGTGCTGCCATCGATTTCATGATCATTTTCGCTGGAGGTGTTGAAGCTGTTGAGTGAAAAAAATCACCAAAAGTGGGATTTTGATGTGCGAAATTCGTACGTCGGCGAAAACGGGAGAAAAGATCATATTTAACATGTGTGAAAGAAATAATTTTTTCGCACCAAGGTTGTTGTTCCCGATGAAATCGAATAAACATGATTGATTCTCATAATTATACCAGATTGCCGTCGGGCATATGTTACTAAACGCGTTAAAAATATTGCGAATTATTCAAGAAGTGATCATAATTCAATAACGTCACATTATTATTTTCGTGTTTCATACATGGAAAAAGTTAACATCACTAAAAATACGTTCTCGGGCCATTTTCGGGAACTGGAATCGAACACGAACATTTTCTTTTAACCGGGGAAAAGAAATCGACGCGGTGTTTGGCGGAAGTAATCGAAAAATGCCTTCTAAGAAAGAAAATGGGGGAAAAAGAAGGGAAATTTGAATTGAATCGGACAATTGATCGAACAGCGAAATGTGTTCGAGGGAGAAGGAAAAAAAGTTTAGCATCTTCTACTTTTCTATTTATTTATTAAATGTGAATTTTCCTACACTGATCTGCAATCTACGAGGCGTGATTCTGTGGTTACGCCTTTAAAAGACATTTTTTCTTCTTTCGAATACCATTTCTATGATATTTAAAGACACACTTTTTTTTCCCCACAACAAGGAACCGAACGGGACGCGGAATTGGTTGCAGGAAAAAAAGATCTCGTCAGAAATAGGGAAAAACAATTTTCTCCTGTTCCGTAAATGCACCGTAATTCTATGGGAAGGCAGAAGAAAATATGTATTTATATAAATAAAACTCCCTTTTTAACGGTTTCCCATCATCCGATCTTACTTTGAAGGAAAAAGATGTTTTCAATATGGATGATTTCAATGAAATTGGAGGGTCCTTTCAGTCGGAAAACTAATTTTTTGAGAAAAGTGGTTCGCGTTTACTAACATTCAGCAGTAACATCATCTCTTTACGATTCTTCTTTTGGAGCTGAATTAATAATTGAATGGAGCAATTTTTTTATTCGTTGTTTTCGATTCGTCTGTTTATGTCTTGATTGTAAAATATTCTGTCTGTGTGACGCGAGATTAATACATCGTATTTCGCTCCGTTTTGAATCTAAATCTATATGAGATTTATCAGTGTTTATCAGCTATGGGTCCGTCCGTGAATAAAGGACGAAACAAAATGCAGAACGTCACAGATTTATTTAGAACCGCTATTTACACGTATTCACAAACAGAGATTTGACTATACACGCTGAGCAGAGACTCCCTGAAAGACGGCTTCTCAAGCATGTACGAGAGAGTAGAAAAGATTTTGCCTTCTCCCTCAACTACAAATTCCATCCACTTGGAGCGCTTGTATA
The DNA here is from genome assembly GCF_987345545.1 of Pholcus phalangioides. Classification (NCBI taxonomy): domain Eukaryota; kingdom Metazoa; phylum Arthropoda; class Arachnida; order Araneae; family Pholcidae; genus Pholcus; species Pholcus phalangioides. Next base: position 17,351,480 of record NW_028301607.1, read on the forward strand.
GAGGGAAAGAAAAGTCTAGATTCTAGAGCTGGGTTAGCCACCCCGCGGCACGCAGGCCAAAAGTGGCCGCGAACGCTTTCCTACCGATATACGTACATACATAATCTGCATTGTTGTAATCCAATGCACGACTGAAAAATAAAAACAATTTAGACCTCAAAAAGTGTCAAACTAAACATTTTTACGAAAATAAGAACACAGTTGAACAATATTTTGCAGAACGGAGAGAATGCTCGCGTTACATAAAAACGACATGCATGGTCTGCATATTCAAATTTGCAGAGGCATGGCAACCTGGCAGGGGTAGCCAGACTTGGCTACCCCTGTTCTAGCCTACATTCTTGAAGTTTCTTGTGAGATCCCATTCTTTATACAAATTTCTCTGGCGCCAAGTCAACATTCAGACTTCGGAGCACTGGCGCTGCGGTCAAACTCGACAAATTTGACGCCAATTTAGGAAAATTTACAGGAAAATGCGTTATTTTCGTTTTTTGCAGAATGTAATAACAATTAACCCTACCTACAGGCGAAAAACGATATAATAAATGATAAACTATGACTGTTTACATAATTTTCGAAACACTATTGGGTTATTTTTTGCCGGTGAGCAAATTATCCCTCCAATTTGCAGCCCAGGCTGCAAACTATTTATCCTATTCATTTAGGTATGCTTTCTCATTAGACTTGCAACCTTAACCCTAGAAGAACCGATACCGTTCAAAAAGACCGGAAGCTGATTTTTACTACAAGATCTAGATTTTCATAAATTTTGTTTATGTTTAAATATAAATATGAGTATAAGTAAGAAATGGAATAGAAAGAATCGGAGTTTTTTTTTCCAAATAAATGTTGTAATTACATTTTATTTTTAACCTCTTTGCTCAAGAAGCACACATACATGTGTTATTTAACAGCTTTAAATGGTTTTTATTGTTTGTTTTTTGAAGTATGCGTGAGGGGGTACCCAATCATTAATCAATGTAATGTAATTAATTTTAATGAAGTTAATCAATTATTATTTTTTCTTTATATGCTTACGAAATTCTTTCGAGCTATCGAGCCATCTGATCAACACTGTACTTCGCTTCGTTGTAAAACTCTACGGTTTCAGAAATTTTTTCTCACTTTGAGAATATATACTGTATTTCAATGCATCGAACGTAGTGAAAGAAGAACGTTTTTGTTTTCTTACTCTCAGGAAACACAAAATGTAATACCTTCATGTGTAAATGTTTATTATATCAGCTGTATTTCAGTAAGTATTTATGAAGGAAAACAATCATCACGTAGTCAAATAGCTACTCTATTTAGTTTCAGATAAGATTCAATGATTTGCATCACTGCATTTTTGGCCGTATTAGTGGATTTTTTCCCCCGGAATTAGTCGATCATTGAGGATGCTTTTAACTAGCCAAAGCGAGCGTATCTATGTTAGAGATATGCCATGATTCAATGAAATATTAGCTAAGCATGGCTATGCGTTACCGGTCAAACTGACCGGTGGTGGTCAGTTTTTTTAAATTTACAATAGTTAGTGTAATATTTGAGTATTTTCAGGAAAAGCCGTAAAATTTCAAAATTTTAAACGATCTGGTTCATTATGAAGGTCGAGGGAGAAAATCAAAAACGGTCGAAATGACCGCCGTGGTCCTTTAGTATTCTAAAAGATAGCCGACAAGTCAAGGAACTGCTTCGTACTTACTTTGGGGATCAGCAGACAGATGATAAGGCCTGCTGCGGAGATGAATCCCTGTGACTTCAGGTTGTAAGGATTCGTAAAAGATCGTGCTAATGGAGGAAGCACATGTGGACTCAGTTTGAACTGAAAGCAAATAGAACAATCCGCCATTCCTCTAGAAACCTCTCGCCATACCGTTTAGGATTCTATAATTCACTTTCCACTTGTGATTGACGCAAATGGAATGCACATTGATCTTACGCTATGATTTTATAAAAGTATATTGTTATACACATTTATTAAAATTTTGTCTGCAATTTGTGTTTCTTGTTCTCGCTTTTCCACTTGATGGTCGAAATTCGAACTATAACATTTTATTGCAGTTTCCTTTCCGCATGATTCATATAACGTATATACGAAGTTTCAACGAAATATACGTCAATCAGAACAGGTTCTACTTAGGTCCAAGTAGAGCCAGTTTACGTAGTTGTAACCGCCATGTATTATGACCGCACATTCATCTTATTATCATCAGGGATCTTAACCCTTTTCAGCCACGACCCTAAATCAACAACAAAATCAGCTTCCCGACCCACGGGACAAATAACTCAAGAGCCCTGGCTGTCAGTGGATTCAAACTACCAATCTCGGAAGCCCTGCTATCAAAGTATGAGTCATGACCCATGGGTTAAGAACCCGTGTTGTGCACATTCCTTTAAGTTCTGAGGTATAACGGCACATCCTGTTAAGTGTTGCATTTGTTAAGCCGGGTCCACATCAGTAAAGCTACTCAGCAAAAACTGATTTCGAGGTGTGGTTAGCGTAGCGCGGGAAATTTTAATAGTCGGTTTCGCGTAGTCACGCTCCAAAAATTGGTTTTTGCGCCGGTAGTAGTTGCGTAACGCTGCTGGTGGGGACCTGACTTTAGCTTTTACAGTAAACGCGTGTAGACATGTGTACCGCCACCTGTCTCTCTAATTGGAAGCGAGGAATTGATGAATGGGCGAATTCTTAATCCGTTCGTACTGACAAGCACTATTCTTTTACCAAATGAAGTAAAAGTAATTTTATATTTAAAATAAGATGATATCATTCGAAAGGTAAACGAATGAAAAGATTCATTACGAGAGACAAAGAAACAAATTGTCTCATAACAAGGAAGTCAATTATTTCACGAGTCGATCTGATGCAAAAAAAACCACGAAACGTATTTATTGGAGGGTGAAAAAAGAGTCGTTAAGAGATCGCTGATTGATCTTTTTGCGTTACCTTCTCCATCATGAGAAATGAACCGGACGGAAACAAACTTGCTTATTCCTAATTAGTACACTTTATTTTTTCATTTGTATCCGACGATGAGAACTTACTTGTTGTCCATTGATTTTTCTCGTTCATTTCGCACATCCGGGAAAAAGAATGATCACGAATCGAAACATGAATAATAAAACATGGATAATGAGCGAATGCGAGGAACATAAATCGCGAATTTTTTGCATTCTGAAAACAGCAATTTCTCCGTTTGTTTTTCGTAGCGCAATTCCCATTTTTCATCCGAATCTCCTTTTTCCCCCCCAACATCTAATACAAGATACATTTCTTCGGACGGCAAATGCATTTCTTGCTCTTGCATCTCATCATTTCCAACTTATATCCTGCTCATCATTTCAAAAAAAAGAACGGCGGGTTGATCGTCTACTACTCGGATTACGTCAAAAGCTAGCTGATCCTTTTTATGCTCTCGGATGCATCATCGGGTATCTATTATGTGGAAGACGGTTTTTACGATGGGATATGACGGCATATGGCTTGTTTGTTTCATTTTATATCATGGTAAAAATCATTTTCTGAGTTTATAAGTAGCCAAGAAAAACGACCCCCCCCCTCCCGTGGTTCTGGCAAGTAAGAACTGAATTTACATCAGCGTAGGCATTCCCTCTGAAAATCATTGTATATATTGAGACTTGCATTGAATTATTTCTCGTGCTCATTTTGGCCGCCATCGTAGAATAAGCGATGGTGATGACGTGTAAAAGGAAAAAATAATATAATAATAGTAATCGCAAGTATTATATAGATTTAGAAGAAGGTATTTATCCTATATATGGGATATGACGACATAGGGATACGGAAAATTCGCCTCCCACATTTCGTTCTCAGGACGTTCCACTCCCGGAAGGGTCAAGTGCTTGGGTGAGTGACCGCATAAGTGATCGTATGAGTGACTGAGTGAGGGGGGTGAATGGTCGTATTAGTTACGCATGAGTGACTGTATCAGTGACAGCATGAATAAACAAGGGAGTGATCAAGTGAGTGGATGAGTGACAACATCAGTGACCACATCAGTGACCGCATGAGTGACAACATCAGTGACCGCATGAGTGACAACATCAGTGACCGCATGAGTGACAACATCAGTGACCGTATGAGTGAGTGACTGAAGGTGGTATTCACCGACATGGTTTAAGCTATAGTCACAATTTTTTGATAAAGATCGACAAGGATTGGTTAAATTCAGGGTTTTAACCAATCTATGTTGATCTCTTATCCAAAAATTGTGACTACAGGTTTAAACCATGTCGGTGAATACGGTCCTGAGTGAACCAGTGAGTGGATGAGTGAACAAGTGAGTGTGTCAGTGAGCTGGTGAGTGAGTGCGTGAGTCTTTCATACGGGCACTAACTCAATTGTTCACTAAGTAGGTAACTCACCCATTTACTTGGCCACTTAATCGCATGCTTGCCCCGGCTGACAAAGCAACTAGTTGCAGCCCTGCTCACTTAGTCACTCATACGGTTACGGATTCGCTCAATCGCTCATTCACTCGGTCACTCGTTCATTCATCGTTTCACTGGTTCACTCATCCATTCACTTGGCCCCGTCCGATGCGAAATGTTAAGAGGCAAAACGTGTGGAGCGCGAAACGTCGAGCATAAGTTTTCGTAAACCGACGCCGTGTGATAGGATTATTTATTTTATTTCATTTTATATCATGGTGAAATCATTTTCTGACTAAGAGCGGCGAAAGGAAAATATTTTTTTTTTCTCTCGTGGTTCTGGCGATTTAAAATTCAATTTACACCCTTTAGGCATTTCCTCTGAAAATCATTGTATATGCATATTGAGATTTGCAACGTTCATTTCGGCAATTCGTAGAACAAGCGATGGTGATGACGTGTAGAAGAAAAAATAATAATGCGATGAAGAGAAGAAACTAGCTCCAAACAACACGCTACAATGCAGTTCTCTTATGAAAAGGCAAAAGTGAAAATGAACTTGCACAAAAGCACGCGGTAAACAAGTTCCATCTGGATTTGACACGTTCCCTAAGAAAAGAAAAGAAACAATTTTCGCAAAACACGTCATAATGAGTAAATAACGAGCCAGAAACTACAAAATCAGCTGGAAACGAAGCAAAAGCGCAACTTTTATAATGTTTACAAAATGCTGAATAAAGCTCTTTTCATTGAAAACAAAACTTTACTTATTTATGGTGATTTTCGGAAAGAGTTTTCGGAAATCATTATAAAAAGTAAAAATTCTACTGAATTTTTTCCTCTTACCATAAATGCTAGACCTGTAGTGTACCCTTAAGGGTGTTTCTGTATGTGACAATACCCTCTTTAATATTGTATCATAAGTTTCTTTCTTTTGAACCGAGCACAACTTCGGTCTATCGCCATGGGCAATTTACTACCGAATGAGTCGTGTTGGAAGCAGGCTTTAAGCTACGGTTGCATTTTTCGTAAAATGCGAAAGAAAATCTTAGAATGCGAAAGAAGTAGTAGCCACTTTCGCAAAAATGCGTACAGGAGGTACGAAACGAGAAGACATCCAACGATAGATCATTTTAGCATTGTAGCATTTTGCTAAAGCTTTCCCCAGATTTTAGCTTTTTTTCTAAAGGTATTTTTTTATCTAGTTTAAACCCTGGCTGGAAGTGTGCCCAGAATGCGTGATCAGAGTGCGTATCTCGTGTCCTGTGACATAGTACTGCGATCTATATTGCAAACTGTGAGTGAAGTGTGATGTTGGAATTTTTCCCCTTAGTAGGTCTGCTGCGGTTTTTGGTGAGACATTTTGAATCCATGGTTCGTAAACTTTTGTCATCAGCGGTTTCTCTAATTCATGGTTCATCTGAGGCTCCCTAGAATAGTTTAATAGATATTTTCACTTATATAGTAGAACCATTTCAAAGCATAAATAGGCACACAAGTCAATGTCCCCAGCTCTTGACAAAGATTGGCGACGCCCACTTTGAGAAATATTGTTTTAAGGGGTAGGTCGGCTCACATTCACGCCTCGAAGTTGGGGAGCATGGGAAATCAACTTCAGTAAACCACCACTGTGCAGTCTCTGGAGTTCAAATCAGAATCAGCGCGAGTCTATGACGATACCCATACGACCGCACAGCGGCATATTGTACCACACTCTTTACGTTTTTAATTTTCTCGCCTACCTCTGAATGGTTCATAACGTACGCAAAGGGGGGGGGGGGAAGGTTTGATTTCTGCGTACGCCTATGGTTGAGTGAACCACCGTACTAGACTGTGTAGACTTGAATACATCCATTATACTTTCACTTATAGCCAATTCCTCTCTTCTATTTTGGATGATAGATGGCAGTAGCTGCCGAACACATGACAAACGCAACTCTAGCCTTGCGTACAGATTTTAAGAATTGTATATCTCCACGTAACTCACTTATTTTGAATTGCTTATTTAAGTGAATTAACCCCATGGGTGTTGGGAGATCTTTAGATGGTTAGGAGCTAAAATTCTACAGCAGCGGTTCATGTGCATTTCATTTTCAGACTCACGGATTCCAATTAGAAAATGCTTCTAAAATATTTCCAAATAACAAAAAATGTTTAGTTTTGTAGTATTTTTAAATCAGTCAGTGATGTCTTAACAGATGGGCATGACCCGGGGCCCCAAATTACGGAAAGATCTCACGAATTCTGAAGTGATTTCTTTCATAAATTAGGAATTTTATTAATTCTAGAATTATTTCTCTCATTAACATGCAATTTTTAAAATTTTTTATTCAATTATTTTTTGATTGATGCTTGAACCATTTTTATTAATTCTTGTATACCTTCACTAAGGAAGTGTTTTTGTTTATTCTGTTTTGTTATTCTGGAATTAAGTATTTCTTTCATTAATTTCAAATTCTCAACAGGTTTTCATTAATTTTCGATTAACTTGTTCAGACTTTTGTATAGAAATATTTTTCAGCATTTCCAGTGATTTCTGTAATAATGTGATTTTTTGTGTGAATACTGCTTCTCTCCGAAAAATATATGAAATCATGGCTCAGACAGAGGTATAAAAAATGTCTGCTCCCAGCCCAGGCCGCCGATATCGTTAAGATGCCTTTGAAATCATTGGTGCAACAACAAATCCAACTGGATTGTACGTAGATTTACACTACGAATCTGAGAAGCCCTAGACATCCAAGTTTGCGACCATCAGCGACCGATAGTTAAAGAATCCGTAGTCATGGTGATAGGAAGGGGTATCATGGGGTATAAAAACACAGAAGTTACAGTGATACTTCGGCTAACGAACACTTTGGATTACGAATGTTTCGGCTAACGAAGATTTTTTTTTCGTTATTTTTCTGCCTCGGCTTGAGCTGGATTTTCGTGCCATCCATCATCAGAATTACTGTCATGTGGAATCCGATCAACTCATGTCCACCTCGGAATTTTTTTCCAGATGTAACTCCACTTCTCTTTCTGAAAGTTTTTGTATCATTTCATGCGAAATGAAAAATTCAGCTAATAGAAAATGCATAAAAAATAAAAAGGGAGGCTATGTTTTCAGAGAGTGCATCCTTTAAGTGAAAGACTGCGAGCATCAAACTCAACAGTCCGGACATTATCTTATCCATCTGCGTGTATCAGACACAGAAAATGAGCTGACCAAATGGATGCGGACACCTGAGAAGTCGACTGAGTTGTGCCAACACTAGCTTCAGTCTAAAGAAGCTATATGGTATTTGTTGACTAAAGCTGGTGTCGGGTGTGCATGTTGCGGTAAAAATGAAAAATGCGGTTGTTATACATAAAAAATGATTATTATGCATACTTGAGAAGCATTTTGTTAAGTTTGATAAATTTTCTAAAATTTATCACTATTCTCGGCGATTAAACATGTATATACCCAAGTGTCACCGCGTTAGTAAACATGATAAATCGTTCCGTATGATATACTATGCATATATGATCAAACTATGGCCCACAGACTAAATGTGGCCCTCGGAGTCAACTGATGTGCCCCGCGTCCTCAAACCTAATTTTGTAAAAATTAACTAAAGCGACCCATGATTTACTCCCACTCGTGATTCGACGTACTGGCTGTTCTTACGAGTGCACATCCATTATGTAGTGAGCCCTTCATCCATTTGTGTATATTGTATAACCTTATTTTTTTTACTGTGTTTACTTGGTGCCTCAATATACATCATGCATTGGAATGTTTTATTTATTTATTCATTCAATATTGTTTGGCCGAGGCCTATACAAGGAAACGCGGTGGTGAAGTTTCACAGAAGAGACGGTTGATGTTACAAAAAAAAAAAAATCGGGAGCTATTGTACAATTAATAATGTTTGATGGGAGGTTCCAATCGGTTATTGATCGAGGAAAGAAACTAAATTCGAAACAATCTGTGGATGCAAAGATGGGTTTCTTTCAGATGGGAATGATTAATTCTATTATAAAAATATGAAGCTGTGTGGAGAGTTAGACATGTTCTACTGGTATTGTTGTAATTGCTGTATCTGTGCGTTGTTTTATTTCCTATTTTATGTATTATTATTTTCGTATAATAAAGTCCGCCATGGTCCAGCCCCATTGGGGATATGCTAAAATTTCCCGAGACGGCGATGGAGCATGGGCCGTGTTCGGTTTTGAAAGAAATACACTTAATGCATAGTGATATATCTTTTAATTTTTTTGGTATTTAACTTACCAACGGCAGATGGGCATTATGCATATTCACCGGTTAAAGTGATAAATTTATCAAACTTACCAAGACGATTTTTAAGTATGTATAATATTACATTGACCATAATATGTACATAATATAAAATAGAATGATTTTCAGTATGTCAAGTCCAAGCTGTTGTTTTCAGCCCTCGATCAGTTTTTGTCTTTTTTATACCGCTCCTTGGTGTTTTAAAAGACATTTCTTTAAATTTTGGACAGTGCCTGGAACTAATTAAACAATTTTCTATAGAACATATGGAAAATCACGTTTCGGCTAACGAACATGATTCGGGAATGAATCACCTTCGTTCTTAGCCGAAGTATCACAGTATTCTAAACGCCGGTGGTCAGTGATGTCAGTATTCAAAGAAATGAATATATTTAACTACACCTTAGGAAAAGTTTGAATAAAAATTCGATTTCTCTAGGGAAAAAAAAACCGGATACTTTTCGGTGATATCGAGGAGAGAGATAGAGAGAGATCGGTAAACGTGAGATCAACGACGAAATCAATATTTCTTACCTTTTTTGTGTGGAGAAAAGGCATTCTCTCAGAATATCTTTTGCTGCTCCAAACGAATCCGATACATTGTGTCCACGCGCGTACAATAGTACATATTGGTTAATACAGAGCAAGAAAGTGAAATCTGAGATTTTATTCAGATATGTGAGAAGATGGCCTGGAACGCATTCTATTTCACTTGTACAGACATTTTTATTTACATTCCCACAGCGATTCCACACTCCTACTCCATCGGATTCATTCTAAGAAACGAAAAAAAAACCCCCCCAAAAACACTAATATATAAATAAATAAATTTTATTTTTCTCAAACTGCTGTTTCAAAATCATTTCGTTTTTTTTTTTTAAATTGATGTATGAATGTATTTTGTGCAGACATTTCTTCAGACATAACACTGAAAACGCCTTCCGGGCATCTTACGAAAAGGGGAAACACGGAGGACTTTATTGCCTTCGATAAATCTCCGATTAATGTTGACGTAGAATGTCTTCTCTCTCTGAATAAAACTGTTACTGGCAGTATATGTCTAACCCACATTTCAAGACTTTATTTCTTTCTTATGCCTTTGAGTCACGGACGTTTTGTTTTTCTGAATCTTCTTCTGCCTTATAGAAACGGTACTCGGTACCATTTTTTTGTAGGTTGTGTAACGTATTTCTGGCAGTTAATTGAAAGAGCCCATTTAAATAATACAGCCGGATCTACTTATAACGAAGTCGAGGAAAAAACAGCAAAACTATTCGTTACACACGCATCGGCTTGGAAAATGATGCGTTTTTAAAAGCAAAATTTTACACGCGAGATTCGAATTTTTCGATAGGTAATTTGAGCATTCTTAAAATGAATAGATTAAAATGATATATTTTTTAATAAAGATAAAAAAAATTAATTGAAACCCCATGTAAATGAATACATGGACAAAAAATATGCGCCAAATATTGCTGTTGCATATTTGTGTTTAAACCCTTAGGTGGCGCCACTGGAATTTTTGTATGTATGTATATCCTGTGTAATCGTGTTGCGGGGCTTACTCTCTCGCACGCTGTTTGCTTGCGGTGATGCTTATGTGTGTTCGCGTGCTGTACGTTTTAACTGCACTGTGATTAGTTTCTAATGTATTAATAAGTTCACATTAATGAATTAAACCTCCGAAGTGTTTTTCTGCATACACTGTTGTCGAGTGCCGCCTTACCACCCGGTCACTACACTGGCGACGAGGATGGGATAGTAGGTTGAGTTCTTTCTTCTTGATACTTTTGTGATCTTTGAACGATTTGCGTTCAATTGGTTTTTGCCAAATAAGCGTGTAAAATGCGTAATACGTGCATATGGCATATGTAGAAAGAACACTGCATGGTCCTGTATTCTCAACGTGAGTATCCAGGTTTGAAGCCCGTTGACGACACAGTGGTGCTCGGCTGAAGTTGGTTCTCTGAGGTTTTCCAACTTCGAGGCGGGAATACGAAACTGTCTCCCGTGTGAAAATGTCTCTCCGCAGAGAACAGGCAGTTTCAACACGATACTTACATAACATGAAAATTCAAGCATTTACCATATTCACTTCAAATAATATGGAAGATAGGCAACAAGAACATGAAACAACATTGATACGTTAGTGTCACGCATATACATACGTTCAGAATACAGATTCCGGAACATACCTATTCGTTAGGAATTCTGCAGAGGAATGTGTACGAGATGCATGTACGGTAAAGTAGTTGTAGTAGTAAGAGCACGGACATCGGAAAATTATTTCGTCTCATTTTTTCGAACCATTTAAAGTATGAGTAATTCCGAATATTTTTTTCATTCCCCACTTTCTTTCTCCATTTTTGGCTTTCAACCAACTGCATAGCTACAATTTTTGAAGCAATGAGCAGCGTTTTGCACTCGGACATTCTCAAAATTAATTTTCACACAACCATCACAACCACGCCCGAATCTGTCTTGAGAATGGCAAATGTGCTCTAAAAGTAGGCTAGAAAATAACTTCAATCTTTTCTTGATCATTTTTGCATCACCACGGTCGTTTTCCGCACACGCGGGCTAATTAGCCCGGGACCTACAATTTATTGCCGATTCCGAACGGCAGCCTTCTTTATACTCACCAAGAGGTTGGTGCGTTAACCTCTCGATGTGGGACTCCCTGCGGTACCAATCTTTTTCTGTGGTCATGCTGCCGTTTCTGTTGTACCCATGTGTCAGGAAAGTTTCTGACAAGGACGAACCAGTTATCGAACTCGCGACACTTCTAAACATCCTCTGATACTTTAGACAAGCATCTTATCGACCTGCCTGGGCTACCGCGGCCCCAATCTTTTCTTCCTAATAGGGTTTTTTGAAAACAAAATCGAATTAACTGAGAAAAGAAGGAAAAAAAAGAGGAGGAAAGAAGAAAATACATAAGATATTTGTAGTACCCAAAAAACAGCCCAACTAGTATGTCTTCCGAGGAAAATAAAGCAGAGAGGTAAAAAGCAAATCAGTTGCAGGAAGGTAAATTTACAGATAGATTCCAAAGATTAGATTATTAGATAACATTACAGGTAGATTACATTTATAGATAGATTTGGATAAGATTATAAGGAAATTCGTCACTATTAAATGTTTGAAAATCGGCAGAAAATTCGCTATAGGCGTACTTTGCTGAAATCAGCAATACGAAATTCACGGGACACGGAAAAACTTCGTTGTATGTAAAACTTCGTAATATCTGTGTTCGTTATAAGCGAGTCTGACTGTATAAACTTCTGCGCACAGACATACACACAGTAACATGTTTTCCTCTCCTACACTCGAAAAATAACCGGCCTAACCTTTTTCGCCCATGGCACCCTTTCGACCATGCTTTCTTCTGATGGCACCGTCTTATGCAGGACCCCTTCCACCCTTATCGAGAAGCAAATCCAAATTTATAGTTTTGCAGCCCTTTTTTTTAGGATACAGTATATATATATATATACA